>NC_045706.1:48942914-49246694 GCF_009834535.1 Camelus ferus | reverse complement strand
ACAATTAATCTTCACAATAAATGTACTTTATCATGTGCATTTACCATGAAATGTACTCAACAAGTTTTTATTAAATGCCTACTATGTACTAGAATTGGTCTAGGCATTGGGGATACAGCAATAAAGAAAGCAGATAAAAATCCCAACTCTCATGAGCTAACAATCTAGTGGGACAAAGTATGGAATTACCAAACCAACATCAAATTATAAGAAAAACAAGCAGAGTAAGAGCAGAGAGAGTAACAAGAGAGTGTAGTCAGAAAAGGCCTCTCTGATCAGGTGGCATTTGAAAAGTGACCTGAAGACAGCAAAAGAATGAGCCATACAGATACCCAGAAGAGCACTCCAGGCAGGGGAAACCAATTCAAAATTCTGAGTAGGGAGTAGGTTATTATTACTATGCAAGGATCTGGGGATAAAAACCTTTAATATATTCATTAACCTAAAATTATACACTAAATTTTACACATAAATATATCTAAGGCTAACTGCTTTCAACAGATTAAAGGGTCCAGAACTTGAAATGCTTGACCATAGTTCTAAAACCTCATTGGCTATGTGTTTAGTATATTTGGTAAAACACTTTAATCAGACTATTTTCCTGATTATTAAGGAATATACAATGTATTAAAACTGTAATTGATCTTTTAATCTATTTTTCTTTAATTAATGCACAGTCTTTATACATTTTAAATAAAAAGAAATCTATTAGTAAAATGACCATTAAAATGTTGAAAATTCTTCTTTCTCTTAACCATTAATGTAAAAACTAAACAAAATCTCCATCTGTGTAAGTAAACAGCAAGAATCATCTTTTTTTCATAGTGTTTTCTATTTCCTATCAGAGATAAAAAAGCAATTAAAATGTGGCACACTTAGAAGAAACCTATAACAGTAACTAGAAGACCAGTATTAATTCCACATATCTTCTCATCTGTAAATACTGAAAAACAAAAGATACACCTAGCATTAATATTAAATAAGCCAAAGTTTTAGTTACAGAATAATTTCTTATAAATTCATACACCAGAATAACGGTTACATTCTAATGACAGATTAAAAGGAAACTAACCGAGGGGATATGTTAGGTGGAGAGGAAAAAATAAATCATCTTTTTGCTAGCAGAGGGCTGTTTCCACTGAGCAGCATAAATTTGAGATACTCTTTGAGCATCCGCCAGGTATATGGTATATACTTTATATGCAGTAAGTAATATCAAAGACTGGTTTTGTTTTTTTCATTTATTTATTTCTTGAATGACTACTACATGATAGACATTTTTAAGAGTTAAATTTTGGGAAGTGGTAACAAAAATGAAATCAGAGTTTAAGGACACTGATTTACTGAAATTATCAATGTTACCAAAAACTAAATACTTTAATATTTGTAACAAATTTTATATCAAGACCAATAAGCACGTACTTCACATCTAATAACTGCCTCAGAAGTCCTATATATTTGTTTGCAAATGACCCTGATCTAATCACGTTACTTCACTTTTATCTTATCACTTGGTGGACAATGACCTCTTGGGTCAAGTAGGTATGACTAATTTTTTCCAATATTTACCAAATAAAACAATGTGAGAAACACAGCATTGTAAATCAACTATATTTCAATTAAAAAAAACAATGTGGGATATGTTGATAAGATAAATAACTGAACACAATTATAATTTTGTACAAGCTATTTATAAAACTAATATTTGAGGATATTTTACATTGTTTTATTTAAAGAATGAAGCAATCAGTTACTTAGGGATAAAAGTCCATTTCAACTGTTCTGAAAAATGACAAACTATATGTTGTAAAGCTGCTCTAAAATAATGGTACAAAGAAACACGTTCATGTTGAAAAGATAAACATCAAATATTTTATCTTACATCTTAATCAATCACAAGTAAAAGTTTCAATCCCACTAAATGGTATTCTAGTTCTAGAGTAAATAATAAAGTACTACCTCATTCTCCAGAGGCAATTAGACATTATGGTATCATATGTCTCCTGATAAAAGAACACACCACTATTTATGAAGTAGCTTCAGGAAAAAAATAATTGAATCTGAACTTGATTAAACCTTTAGATCCAACTGTCAATTTATGAGAAACAGAGAGGCCAGAGGAACATTTAAACCACAACATAGGAATGCAATTAGCAAAGAGTAATAGTGAGTCTGTAGGGAAAAATCATCTAGTTGTTTTTTTCAAAAAAAAAAAGTAAGAAAAATACAAAAACAAAAACAAACAAACCAGAAACAATGAAAGAGGCACTCAAGAGAGATTTAAGAGAGATATTAACCAATCAAAATGTGTGGACCTTATCTGGATCCCAATTCAATCTTAAAACATTACCTCAAAAGAATGTTCTTTATTATCCTCTAATCTGTAGTCCAAAAGTACACTCAAAGACATGATGCTACAATCAAACTTGCCACTTTTTGCAGCCCAATTTGGATGTACAATAATGGCTGGCTCATCAGGCAAAATATATCTTCTTTCCCGACGCTGGCGTTCCAGTTCCTCTTGGCGTTTTCTTTCTTCTTCCTACATATTTGAGATTTTAAGTAATGGTTAAACCTCCACATACAACATGTATACACAATAAATGTACACTATATGAAGAAAAAAGACAAAATTTCCATAATTCCTTACAATGATAGTAACAACCGTAAGAGATAAAGAAGGGAGGAAAGGTTAAATTTACTAAAGAGAATAGCAGCTTTTATGGTTCCTAATTCTTTTGGACTTCTGAGCATAAGAAACCACCTTCTAAGGAGGAAAACTTAAAAACCCCACAAACCTATATTAACGTTATATAAATCAGAGGATTCTGGGAAAACAGTGGTCGTAACATAGTTTTGGGGTCTATCTGAATCCTTACATTTCAAAGAAACAGAATAATTTAGACACCAAAACCAAAATCCACATATATTCATGACAAAACGAGGTGACAAGGCATCCCCACAAACACCAATATACAAATGGGTGGGGAAAGAGCCACAAGAGCCAAAATACCTATGTATTGCTGGCATCTGTGTCAGGGGAAAGCAAAAGGAAGCAATGAGACTGCCTGAGGATCTAAGAACTGGAAAACCATAATACATGCATATCCACTGGAAAGCATAGCAGGTCAATTTAAGAACAGCAGCTGAAACTAGGATAAGGTTTTACCCCCAACAATACTGAGTACAAGGGGTCAGTGTTAAGATCTGAAAGGACCTGGACATTCTAGCCCTATGAACTTTCAAAGCTGATTTACCAGCCCATCCTTCCAGCACACGGCCCACATTAAGAAGAAACTTCTGGGAGCAGAGTTAATAGTGACCAGGACAGAGACAACAGAAGGTCCAGATAAAAAGTGGTAGAGGGCAACAGAGATAGAAACCTCAGCAAGCCACTGTATTTTTTGACAGAACATGAAAAGCTCTGTTAAGTCAGTAAAGCTATCTGAAGCAATCTTCTAATAAAACTTAGGCAAACGATATTCACATAAAAATAAGCAACAGAAAAGTATTGAGGTCAAATTCCATACAAAGTTACTATTTTTTAAAAAAAGAAAGAGCAAAAAAATCACATCCCTGGAGACAATGAGTGGGCCAGAAAGACATGGCCAAAAACAGATAAAAATTTTAACTTACTATTTTAAAGTGTGCTAAAAAAACCCTGAGAAAATACTGTAAGATATGAAAGAACAACATGAATAAGAATTTTAAAAGTAAAAAATGAGGTGATAGAATTTAGGGAACAGTTTAGAAAAGACAGTTTCAAAAATTTAAGAATAAATTAGAAGGAATAAAAAAGCAAATGAACTCAAGAGATCATGCCCTAAGAGAACAGGAGGTAATAGGAAATTTTTTTAAATCAAAAAGAAATTAAGAGGAAAAGGATTTAAGAAAAAGAGACCAATATTAAGGAAGCAAAAAAGTTCAATCTGAGATATCAGAATTTCTTAAAGAAAACAAAAGAGAACAGAACAAATTTAAAAACTATTATTAAAGAAAACTTGTTTGTTCATATAGCACTATTAACCACAACAGTCAAGAGCTGAAAACAAAGTTCCATCAACAGATGAACAGATAAATAAAATGTGGTATATATGTAAAATGAAGTATTATTCAGCCTTAAAAAGAAATCAAGTTTGGATACATGCTGTAACATGGATGAAACTTGAAAATGTTATACTAAGCAAGAGAAGACAAACACAAAAGTACAAATACTGCATGAGTCCACTTACAGGAAGTATCTAGAATAGGGAAATTCATAGAGACAGAAAGAAGAGAGGAGAGAGGTGCAGGGAGTTATTATTTAACATATGGAGTTACTGTTTGGATAGAGTTCTGGAAATGTACAGTGGTGACAGCTGCACAACATCGTGAATGCAGTTCAATGCCAATAAACTACATATTAAAAAATGGTGTAAGGCTAATTTTAACTTATATATATTTTACCACCAAACAACTTTGTTAAAGAGAAATTTTCCTGAAAATAAATCTGAATCTGAGTGAAAAAGCATGCCATGCATCTGAAGATATTAATGCAAAATGACCAATATCAAAACACATTTCTAATGAGATTAGAAATTTGTACATCTAGGAAACTAGCAAGTGACTATCAGAAAGCAAACTGCATTATCAGCACTTTTTTCATAGAAAATCTTAGAAAAAGCAACATATTTAAGACACTCAAGGAAAACAGATGTGAATCAAATTTTATATTCATGATTTTCAAGTATAAAGGATATAGTTAAACTGTTAACATACAAAAACTTAAATACTGCTACCATGAGCTCTGAGGAATCTACCAGAGATGAACTGTGGAGACAAGGACAAAAGGACCAGCTGTGATCATTACACATACAGTTTTATAACCAAAATTAAATGATTAAAAGAGCATACAATATGTAACGCCACATGCTAGAACAATGTATTTACAGGACCACCATGTTTAAAAAATGAGGATGGGGGAGGAGATAGCTCAGTGGTAGAGTGCCTGCCTAGCATAAGGTCCTGGGTTCAATCCCCAGAATCTGCACTTAAAAAATAAGTAAGTAAATAAACCTAGTTACCTCTTCCCCTAAGACTCTTGTTGGCCTACAAAAAATGAGGATAAAGCAGGTATAGGAAATGCAAAAATATATTTAAACTAATTTGAACAATAACGGTGGGGGGTGCTATTAATATATCTGTATTGTATTTCTGTACATATATTCCCACCCACTGGCAAACAAAATAGGGGGTACAATTTGAGATTCAATAAGGGTAAGAATTGTAAAGAACTGAAACCCATCAAAAATGTTCAAATCCATATATTCAAAATGATGTTTAAAAACAAACAGGTAACCTTCTGAAAATGGCAGGGAATCAATTCATTATCCTGAAAACCGGATAAACAAAAAGAACAGTGTTTGCTTTAGCAGCACATACACTAAAATTAGCACAGCCCCTGCACAAGAATGGTTCAAATTCATGAAACATTCCTTATTTTAAAAAGAAAGAAAAGAATCAAGTATTGATACTGTCCTCTTCTACATGAATTTACCAATAGGTAACACTATAACACTGGGTAACCAAACAGCAGATGAGCAGAGTATGTGAAAACAAAATAAGAATTATAACATCATCATTTCAACCCCAACAAATCAACAGATCTAGGATTTGAGCACCAATGGCCACTAACATCAAAAAGTGAAAACTGACACTTTGCCTTCTTTTTCTGTATTTCCTGTCCTGAACAATTCAGTTCTAAAGCAATCCCTCCAAGCAAAGCAGGTATCTACAGAGGGGTGATGGAAGCTGGTGAGCTACAACGGCCCAGAGCAGGTGAGCAGCCCAGTCACCAGGTACTGAAATCCCAATGAGGGAATCCACATAGAGAAAGCATAGGGCAGGAAGTCAGAGCAAAGTAGAGTAAGGAGGATATCCAGACTGGAGAGGGAGTGTGATAGACAACTGAAAAAGGAAGTAAATATATTAAAAGTATAATGGAAGCTATGTTTTGCATTACTGGACAAAGGAGTTGGATACATGGAAAGGGAGAAAACTAAAATGAACTCTCCTTATGTTAGAGTAGAATGAGGGATCTTAGTATAAACTCATGACTTTCAATATACACAAGATACTGTAATAAACACAGATATAAATATACATATGGAGGTATACAACATACACATACATATATATTCCATAACTCTGTTCACTGAGAGGGGTTAGGAGCAGCACAACAATGATAACAATGAGTACATATTGGCTTCTAAATACCATTACCATTCTTCACCAAAAGGTACCAAGGCTTCCTAGGGAAACAGCTGATTTCAGAGCTAGGGCAGGGATAGTACACAGTGAGACTGAAACACTGTATTGTACTGCAAAATAAGAAGTCCTCAAAAAATGATGAGGACATTTTAAAGAACATAGAAGCCAACTTGAAAGGCCTCCTGCTGGCCAACTCTGAGATAATTTCACTATCAAGATAAATATTTATAACCTATTTAGTAAAATAAGAAATCATGCATCTCTTTAAGAATAAGATAATTTCCCTACACAATTACAAAATTGTTACCACATCCAAGAAATTTAACGCTGCTTCAATATTATCTAATATCACATCTATGACCAAATTTCTCCAATTATCCCAAAAATACTCTCTACAGCTTTTTTTCCCCTATCCAGGATCCAGTCAAGTTTCACTCAGTACTAATGTCACTTGTCATTTCTTACTAATCTCCTTTAATCTAAACCATTATTCTTCCTTTCATTACACAGACATTTTCTGAAGAGTTCAGACAAACTGCTTTGCAGAATTTCTTACATTCTAAATTTATCTGACTGTGATTGGAAAAAGAAGTTATGGTATTACAGGTACAATGGAATACTACTCAGCCATAAAAAAGAATGAAATATGCCCTTTGCAGCAACGTGGATGGATCCGGAGATTATCACACTAAGTGAAATAAGTCAGAAAGAGAAAGAGAAATGTCATATGATATCACTTATATATGGAATCTAAAATAATTACACAAATGAACTTATTTACAAAACAGACTCCCAGACACAGAAAACACAGTTATGGTTACCAAAGGGGGAAGGCATGGGGATAAATCAGGAGTTTCAAATTAGCAGATACAAACTACTACACACAAAAT
This sequence comes from Camelus ferus, assembly GCF_009834535.1. Lineage (NCBI taxonomy): Eukaryota > Metazoa > Chordata > Mammalia > Artiodactyla > Camelidae > Camelus > Camelus ferus. The sequence goes on along the minus strand of NC_045706.1, from coordinate 49,239,555 downwards.
AGATAAGCAACAAGGCCCTATTGTAGAACACATGGAATTATATTCAATAGCTTGTAACAACCTATACTGAAAAAGAATATGAAAAACACTATATATATGTATAACTGAGTCATTACGCTGCTAACACCAGAAACTAACAAACACAACATTGTATATCAACTATACTTCAATAAAAATCAATCGATCAGACTTTTCTCACAGATTAAGGTAAAACACTTTTGGCAGCAATGCTTCATAAATAATGATTTATACTTCACAATGTATCCCATCAGGAAACACATAATGCTGGATTATCTAATTACTGGTACTATAACACACTTCTGATATCCATGTATATCAAATTCAGAAAACAAATGACAAGCTTATGCATCCAGGAGTTATTCTATTGGGCATAAGACTGAGGCATAAATGGCCTGAATAAACAGACTTTAAGTCTTAAGAATTGATACCCAATCAAACACAAAGCTTTAAAGCAGCAAAATTCTCAAACATTTCAGAGCTCAATCTCTGAACTTAATGGCTCTGACAACCAAATTTTCTCATTTCCTATATCTAAAAGATTATTATTCATTTTTAAGAGGGAGGATTAAAAATACATGACTTGGAAATAAATGCCTCTCAAGTGGAGAACAAATAGACAAATTGTGATACATTAATACTATGGAATACTATTTAGCAATAAAAATGAACAAACTACAAAAACACACAACAAAATGGGTGAATCTCTAATGCATTATGCTACATTAAATAGGTCTTGACTCAAAAAGTTATATAATTTCACTTACATGATATACTGCGAAAGGCAGTAGGAAAAGAAAAACAGTAGGAAAACAGATCAGTGGCTTCCAGAGGCTGAGGCAGGTGAGACAGGAAAATGCTTACAAAGGGGTACAACGGATTTTTAGAGGGTGACAGACCTGTTTTACATCACGACTGTGGTGGGAGTTAAACGACTATATGCATGTGCCAAAGCTTGTACAACTATTCACTAAAAGGTTGAATTTTACAATTATGTAAATTATACCTTAGTAAAAGTATACACATACATATTCCTAGAACTCTCTATAAACCATTATTATGTTTAACAGTATTTAAGTAATTCAGTACATACCTCTTTATCATCTTCAGATTTCCTATCATCCTCCTCTTCCTCTTCTTTTTCAGATTTCTCTAATTCCTTCTGTTCTTCTTTTTGCTCTTCTACTTTAAGCTGTTTTGTTAATCGGGCTATTAACTGGGACTTTAAGCCTTTGGAACTAAGAGCTCTACTTTCTAATTCTTTTCGGAGATCATTTACCTAAATATACAGAACATAAAACACAGAGAAAGAAAATAGGATACTGAACTAGGAAACTGACAAGTGATCTATTGCCTGATTTTTTAAATTTTTGGTGAAAAGGACACTTGTACAGCTCATAAAATGCTTGTGAAAATGCAAATTGAGAGAATATTTTTGGAAAATAATTTGAAACATGTTTTAAGATGCTTAAGAAAAAAAGTTAAAGCTCTTTGACCCACAGATTCTAATTTCTGGGAATTTACCCTAAAAGAAATATCCTAAACACAAGTAAAAATAAACTTTAAGAAAAAAAAATTCCTTGTTATAGTCTCTCCCTCCAAAAAAGTGAAGAATATAATATCCAATAGAAGACTAATACCTAAGAAAAAACCAGTATATCAACAGATGGAACCATATAGAACACTTAAAAATAATTACATGGAAAAAATAAAATTAAACAATAAAAAAAAACTACATGGGAAATACTATTATAAACTGAAAAGAATGAGACAGCAACTTCTTTACACAAAATGATTAGAACCAACCAGCCAATCACATCACTTGTACCCAGAAAAAATAATGAAAGATAATACATTGAATTTTGAAGAATGGCTGTCTTTGAATGACAGGCTTGAGTAAACTTTTTCCTTTAATTTTTTATGTATGCACCAATTTTTCAAATAAGCTTGCATTATATCTATAATCAAAAGGAATCCAAGTTTTGAAATAAGAAACTTAATAGCAAAGCCATCAGTCTGACAAAAGTCCAGGGATGCAAGCTTAATTTAATTGCCTTTATTTTTTGAGAGCTTGTTTGGAGGGTCTAGCAGGGGAGCGCAGATACTGGTATACTCCTGACTGAGAAGAACAAACTCTATGGGGGATGGTCACCCTCTTCGACCGAGTGCGCAGCTTAGGGAGGGACGCACAAGGAGAGGTGTCAGAGGAAGGGACATCCGCCTAGCCAGCCAGATCAGCTGAATCAACCCTGGCGATCAGTGGAGTAACAGATGTCTCAGCCAGATCACCCTCACATCCTGCCTGTATTTTTTGAATCTACAGGACTCCATGTGAAACCTGATGTTGAAGACGACAACTTAAGAGTAGTGCAAGAATAACAAACATTCTTACGATACACATTTACTACTTACTAAAAAAGCAATGTGGGTTAATAAACTGTAGTTTCATAAAAATAGGAAAAAAAAATCTGTTTTTTGCTGAGAACAAAGTTTACCAAAAGGTCAGCTTTTAATTGTTAAATAAAAAGTTGCAAAACCAAGTAGTGATCAGCTTCTGATCTTCTGATCTATGTAGAATTTATGTATATAAGATCTGTGGATCCACATTCACATTAGAGGCCCAGAGGTACAAAACTACAGAAAGAAAATAGGTCCAGATACCGTGGGGAGCAAAGAAACATTAGTACAGGTTAATCAAAGATTTTCAAAAGAGGCTCTTAAATTATTTTCTTCCCAGTTTAGACGCATATCAGTCCACTTTTCACTTTTAAATTTTCTTTTAAAAACTGGATAATCTTTTTCCTATGTTTCATTCCTCTCCTTGAATTTAAGTCACTTAAGTGCAGAAATAACATCTTGGTCAGCTCCAAAATGAGAAAAGACCATAAGCATATGCATCTTGCTTTCAACAGATATTGGCTCAACTGATTTATGAAGTCACTTTTATTTAATTTTTATAGATACAAACACACAAATATAACACAGAATATTTACAGAAAAAGAGCGGACTTCATTTTTAGTGGCTTATATCTGAAAAAAAAAAAAAAAACTGTCCTCATTCTCTATTCCTGTTCAGAGATTTCAAATTAAATACCATTACTTTCAAAGTTACCTTCATTGTCTTTGGATCAAGTTTTGACCAATGAGTAGGAGTGGAAATTTCTTTAGCTTCACCATCATCCTTCTCTTCTTCATCCTGATATACAAAGTTAAGAATATAATTACTATTCTGAAACCTTAAAATAAAGGTAATTTATTTTTAACAGTCTGTTGCTGATCTGTGCAAGGTCACAAATGTTTCAGATTATCTTCTCCTAAAGTTATTATTTAGGCAAGTCCACGTACATACATTCTACCACTTTTAACTGATCACAAAGACACTCATCAGCCAATCAAAGCCAGATCTGTGAAACACAAAAGGGTGATAAATTACAACACAAAGGATATCAGGGATGCACAAACACTGCCGGTCTCCACTAACCACACAGTGTGTGATCTTGCCCCAATTTTCAAGCCACCCAAAGACTGATTTAGTCAGACCTTTCAAATGTACCAAAGACGATGCCACATAGCCTGAAATTTCAAATCTCTCAGACTTGTGGTTGTCCAATTTCAAATATCCATGACTAGAACGGATGACCGTGAAAGAGAAAATTTTTTAAATTTTAGAAAATGGCAAAATGTTTAAAATGGCTTAATACTGAATCTTGCTCAACAACTGGTCCCAGATTCCAGCAACTAGACCTATGATAAAAACAAAATTCTGTGCAATTTAAGCACAACTTATTTTCCTTTGAGGTCTCAGCACTCTTAAAAGTTTAGCATAATAGACAGATTTTTTTTTAAGAGAAAAGAACATAAAACTATACTGCTGAAAGCTGGATTACCAGTCGCTGTTACCAGCTATGTTCCTCCATGTGTGTTTGTTATGTAGTGTGTGGTGTGCATTTGTGCCTGTGTTCCTGTGCCTGTGAGAAGCGGAAATAGAAAAAGGGATTAGCGTTCAGTGCCTGTTCTCCATCAGCCTCCTTGCGTTCACCCTGAAGCTTCTCGACCAGCTGCTGCTTGTATCCTCGGGAGAGGGTTTCCCACTCTGAGCGGGTGGGAAGGCAATGCCAAACATCCGGGAAAAATAAAACCACTGTCTCCACATGAGCTGGAACTGTACGCCCCTTGTGGGTCTCCTCAGGGCGATGGTAGCGAATCTCTGCAAAACGGTACCTGTTGCAAGGGAAGAAGCATGTTGGAAAAAAAATTCTAAAATACATTTTAAAGACCCTAGTTCACTTGTAGCACATCAAGTAAAGAAACTTTGCTGCAAGAACTTGAGGTTGGTCTAAAGAAAAAAAAATTATAGAAGCCATAGTTCCTCTTTTGGTACATTTGTACAATATTTTATGGTTAAGAGAAGAGTATGTTCCCGAAAGCATTTTCAGAGCTACCCATAATTTAGAGAATACCTGAAGAAGCTGGATAGCTGTTCAGATTTCATGTGCTAAAAAAGAATATTCTCAATTAAGTCACAAGAAATATACTAAAATGCACAGGACAAATAAGCCTCAAGAGAAAATATGGCTGAACAAAAATAATCAGCAACTACATCATTTTATAACAAAAGAATTATAATGAAATGAAGTTCTCTCTTGACGATCTTCTCCAGCTATGCATGAAATGAAAAATATTTTCAACATACATCCAACTTCCAAAGTACAGCATTACAAAACATTTAAATTTTCAGTTTATTTTCATTAGTTCTTAATCCTTTTCCCACCCAGCATTTTTGGCACCAAATAAACTTTTGCTACAAGTGGGGATTTTTCCTTTGAGATTACCTGTATGATTAAGATTGCTAAAATAAGGGAGGGAAAAGGCTGACAGACAAGAGCATCTACATAAACTATTAGAAAAACATTTCTAAACAAGAAATGAATTGGTACTTACCATTGTGTGCATACACTTAGATCAATGCCTGTCAGAGCCTTACAACAACGAATAGCAGTCTTAATCAACACAGAGGGGTCTTTCTCTGGGTCTGGTCCATCCAACGAAGGAGACCAGTGGCCTCCAATGGCCATGGCTTCATCCTTGCCTTTCATGCCCACTAAAAACTAATTTAAAACAAAAAATCATTTACATGTATTATTCAACTTTTCAAATTACAAATAAAATACTTGAAAAGGAAAGGAACAAACTTTTCCAATATCATTTTTACTACCTCTGGTATCTGTCAGTCAAGGAAGAGTTCAGTTCATCGTGTTCCACACTGCATTTCAGCAATGGAATAGGATTTACACATCATAACTCATCCTTCTAAAATATTTCCTCAGATAAAAAGTTCTTTTAAAGAAACAAGCTACAATTCAAACTTTAAGAGCATTATACCACTAAGATTTTACTATGCTTCATATATAAATGGCAGTTGAACAAATGACAAGCAAAACTAATGACAAGCAATTGGACATTCTCTGCAATGAGAAAAACATCTACGTTATTAAACTGAGTACCTTAACTATATTAAAATTAGTTATTAAACAAATCAACAAAATTTAAAACATAGTACTTTTAATTTTATATATGGACAGAGCTGAGCAAAGAACGTATACACCTAAAGTTAAAATAAATGTTTCATTTTACCTTAACAAGTCTAGCAGGATGTTGAAATCCATCTCGAAGTTCTTGTGGGTCTTCAGCAAGAGCACATGACTTATGATACAAATCTTCCATACTAGGGCTAGCCATCAGCATTACCTATTATAGTCAAATAATTCAATCCTGTCAAAAGTCTAAAGTAACGTAAAAAAATGAGAAGCACTACTAATTATCCTTACATATTAGATATCTGAAGTTTTTTTTATAAAAATGGAAAGTAAAATGCTATAGCAGAAATGGTATTAGATACCTTATAATTACATAGTTTTAACTTTCAGGGAATCCTTTTGATCAATGTTTTAAAATAGCAGGAAAATACAGACCATAAGCAACATATTGAATGCTACCCTGAAAACTAAACACATAGTGCATTCACCCAACATTACATTTTATCTGGGGCCACCCCAGAAGCAATGCAACATTCCAGAAAGCTTAATAAAATGAATTTCATTGTCACATCTTTATGCGGTTCAAAATAATCACAGTTTTACAGCTTAAGAGTTAAAGCAAAAAGAGGTTAGATTAAATTACTTAACCAAAACAGAATCAGACAGACAAGAAAACACAGGTATTCAGATCTTAAACATAACAGCCACTTTCTGAAGTGAGTTATTACTCCACAATACACTCTTAATATGAATAACTGTTCTGAAATTTTAGCTGTATTACACAGAATACAAACCTTTGCACTGTATAAGTGATCAGCATCTGGTGGATCAAGAACAGCCATATTTTTTTCTAAGGACTCTACTTCTCTGTGCATTACATAGAAATTGCAGTAATTTCCCAGCTGAAATGGTCTTGACAAAGGGAAAGCATCCACCCATGTAAACTGAGCATCAAAAAAGTCACTAGGTATATATAAATTCTGATAACGGCGCCTTAGTTCCATCATGTCACAACTAGGACTGAAAAACAGACATAAGTAGTGAATAAGTAGTCATAATATCAAAAACTATGCAAACATTCATTCAATTCAGAAGCTATATAACCTGACATGGTTAAAAGTCAGTTGAAAATGAACAGTCAACTGTTAATGAACTATAGATTTGCATAGAGGCATATGGAAAATGTCACTTCCAAATATGTTTACTTACAGCTTTGAATAAATACTATATGAGTATTACCTTTATTTACTTTTTGTGCGTAGCTTAGAATTCATTTAGAAGACCCTTTGAAATAACTTCAACCCAAGCTTCAGAGAAGATTTGAACAAAAGCAATTCTGCCTCAGTGGAAGCTGCATTTTTGAGAAAACTATGATTCTTATAGAATGGATACAAAAAAGGGTTAAGAGTGGTACCAAATTAGTATGAGTGCTCCTCAATCAGGTTTATACAGTGGAGAAAAGAATACAACCTTTATTCTGCAGTAAGATCCTAGATCAGGCAGAGTTACATTTAAAATTAAATATAAAAATCCAAATGAAAGCAAAATCCAAATGTTTTGGATTATCCACATCTCCATATCTCTCTATGTTAATGATTAAGATCCATCCCTGCTTGTTTATTATGTAAAGAAAGGATAAGTTTTTTTGCCTTTTAAATCCAGTATATTAATTTTTTTAAAGGTTTTCGTATTTCCTAAGAAGCAGGGCTTTTAAAGGAGAAAAACTCAAAAGTAAATCAAATTGGTAAAAGGTAAGAGATTTCTGTTAAAAGCATAATGAAAAGTGGGAAACACCAATAATTTGTAAGATGAAAAGATAACTAAACTATCCTTTTTAAAGACAACTGAAGACAAGAGTACAAAACATGAACTAATACATCTATAGGGATGTCTTTTAATTTGAAACCTAAAAATAAGAAATACAGAATGATAACCTTATCAGTTATGGTTGTTGACACAATTATACTTATTTGGACAAAATACTGCTGCCAGAATAACAAAAACGTTAAAAACAGCTATTTGAGTTTTATTTTTGGTTTTTAAAGAAGTGCTACAAACAAAAAGTATGTGTAATAGTTTCCTAGTTCCCCACCAGAATTTTTGAAGTTGTGTTTTATCCCAGAAGAGTAAAATCTATAATAAAACAAAAGGTAAGTGCAAATGTATCATTTCTTGGCGTACAGTCTCTTATAAACATGTTACTATGAGAAAAATCTTGATTTCCACAATTACAGATAAGAGGTATGGAAATTTTAAAATCACTTTTATTTGTAATGGGTTCATTTGATGTTCCGGTAATTTACTTTAAAGTGGAACTGTGAAGATTTAACTTGGAAGGAGAAAGATAGCTGTTCGATTTATATCCTATTCATCAACTCTTCCTAGAATAGCATTTGAGACTGGGAACAGATGAGTTTAAAAGCAGTAGTCAGTATTTTTGAGGTTTTGTTTCCAATGAATTTCTCTGAAATATGCAGACAAGACACTTTGAAGCATACAAGTAAACAGGGATAACAAAAAAACTAGTAAAAACTAAAAAGTTGCTGATTTGGACTGTCACAAGAAAGAGTAAATAAACACCAACTACATAACAATTAAGCAGGTCACCAAGTGAGATTTTGCCACTGAGTAGCTTAAATAATACACTGGTTTACTCCATACAGAACTGAATATATATAAACTTTAACTTCTGACAAGCCAGTATTATGAATATTAATTATCATACTTTGTTGAAAGGCAGCAATACCGTCTCAGGACACTGAAGTACACAGTTATTTTTACCTATACCAGAAACATTTAAACACTGCTTTTAATGATTCATTTTTCTTATTTTACTGTCAATTTGTTATTTCCATCTGTTTATTCACCTTATATACAATGAGATAATTTTTCCTTTCCCCTAGAGTAAAACAGTTATTTACCAATTTGCCTTTTTATCAATTACGCCTTTGCAGCCATTACTTAGTTGGCAACCACATCCCACCACCACCAGTGAGTATCTACAGCTGTCACATGCTGGGTTAAGGGCTTTACATACATGAACTCAAATAATATCACAATAATTCTCTAGTCAATAAAACTTCCATTTCACACTCGGAGCTCAGAAATTCTTGGTAACTTTCCCATTACCTGATTCCAAAGGCTAAAAAAATGTACTTACGTATACACACAACTGTGTATGTTACATGTCTCTGAGTATATATGTAGGTCTATGTTTCTATTATACTACATTGCCACACCTAACTTGAAATAGCTGGTCCGCTACTGTATCATTACTTCATCATATACACTAGACTGTACACAACCTTAATAAGGTTATCAACAAATCTGGATCTTAAATAGTTCTACCTTTAAGGAACAACTTCATTAGAGAGGCTGCCTTTTTCAATAGTTGGTATCTTTAATGAAAGTATGAAAATAATGCGCTCTTGCAAAGAACTAAACTGGTACTTCAAGTTGCATTTCTGCCCTTATATAACTAAGAGCACTAAATGTCAAGAAATCAAAGTTGTAAGAAAAATATCTCCATACATAACACATTCCTCCACATTATACAAAATCTGCAATTCAAGAAAAACAATGGGGAAGACAAGAACTTACCAATCTAAAGAAAACTTTGAAAACTGAACTGTATAACGTGGAACAACACGTCGAACTCTCCGAGGTGACCGTTCTCTCTCTCTTCGAGGAGATCTCTCCCGGGAACGTTTTCTCTGAGGAGATCTTTCTCTGGATCTACGCCTTTCTCTCTCCCTTTCACGACTTAAAGCAAATTTTTCTAAAATTACTACTATTTCTGGCATTATCAAAGAGTTCTTTAATGAAATAAATGTTACAGGTAATAAAAGCAAGATTCCACAGTATACATTTTTTAATTTTTTTTGAAAACTGTAGTAAAATATATGTAACATAAACTTACCATTTTAACCATTTTGAAGTGAACGGTTCAGTTGCATTAAGTGCATTCACACTGTGCAACCATCAACACCATCAAAAGTATACTTTTAAAAACATACCTTCGGTCATCCTTTCTGTTAGGCACTTGATCCCCTCTGTCATTTCTTCCTGAAAATCTGGATGGTGGATCTAACCTTCGTGCTGGCTGTGGCTGTGAAACTATACGGACAGGAGGCTGCAATAAACCAGCTTTAAAAAACATAGAAAAAAATATTTTAACTTACTTAAACGAAGTTCAAAAGGATTACCTGGTTAAATTTTATATAGAAAAATTTGGCTAACATTTTAGATTTTGTGACCCACAAATGATAGAGACCAATTGTATATTTGTGTATTTTTTAACAACTCTTTAAAAATGTAAATACCATTTTTAGCTCAGGGAACATACAAAACCAGGACAGAGACCAAATCCCAGAGCTGAAGTTTGCCAACCTCTGATCTACAGACATTAAACCAAAGACTGCTATACAACAAGACATTCACAGAGCACTAAGGTATCATTCAGAGGTTATCTACACAGAGGAAAAGAACTCTTATAATGGGGAGATCTATGGCCACCACCTTGATCAAGTAATAAAATTTATCATCAATAATAGAAGAATCTGACAACATATGCCCTCTAGTTTGAAGCAGTATGAATTACAAAACATCACCTATAATGTGTTCTTGCCAAAAACCTTCAGACTTAACTTCTAGTTTATAGTATATACGGCAGAAAGAGGAACACAGTAAAAATATCACAAGGAATCAAGAAAGATCCAGAACAGAACATTTCAAAAGAATCTACAAATCAACTAGACCAATTTCTTAAAAAATCAATGCCAAAAAGGAAGAAAGAAAAAGTGGGAAACTATTCTAGAATAAAAAGACTAAAGAAATATAACAAAACACAACACATGAAATTTGACTGGCTTTTTGTTTAGGAAACAAAAAATAAACTTAAAAGACATTTGAGAGACAACTGGGGAGGTCTGAATATAAACAGGATATTTAAATGCTTTTTCTTAGAAGTGATAGTAGATTATGGTAATATAGGAAATGGTTCTCTTTTAGGAACCTACAGCAGTGGTTGCAGAAACCAAAAACTAGAAACAATCCAAATGTTTACCAAAGAACAGATAAATTTTACAATACTCACACAATGGAATATTAAGCAACAATGAAAACGAAGAAACTAGAGCCACACAGAATGAACAGTATGAAAAACTTTAAAACATAACACTGAATAAGTCTTACAAAAGATCATACAGATGGAATCACATATTACGTAAAATTCAAAAACAGGCAAAGCTAAACTATATTATGAGCAGTTTACTTGGAGTAAAACTATTAAAACAGAGTTAACTAACATTAATATTTTTTTCTCCCATGCAGTCATTACACAGATGTTCACATAATAATATTACACTGCAATCCATTTTTATAACTTTGTTATACTTGTGTCAATTTACAATAAAAGAAAATGCCAATTACAGTTTTTTAAAATACCAACTAAGTAGGCTTCTCCTAAAGTCAAGGCTACCATTTTAAACAATGTCTTGATAAGAAAACATTCAAAGTGTCAAATTATCAATTTGCAAAAATTTTTAACACAGGTCATTTATTTGAAGCACCATGATTCAGAGTAACGTGCTGCCACGACATTCTACATGTATATAAAATGCTGTTATGTTCATAAGAAATAAGTCTCCAAAACATTTTCTTCTATTACAGATAAGATACCAATGGGGGACAAGGGATTATTAGTTTTGATATTTACTTGAAGTTCACAAAGAGCATGTCTTTGAATAACAGCAATAAAATAAAAATCCTTCCAAATAGCTATATAAGTGCCCTATATAAGATAGTTAAGCTTCCTTTCAAGTATTCTGCAAGTCCCTTTCTTGTTTGTAATTAAAAGCATACTCTCATTATTTTAACAACTGAACAGTTATGTATTAATCTGAAACATAAAAAGAAAAGATAAACTGCATGTTAATACCTTTCTGCTGTGGCTGCTGTAATAAAGGCTGTGGCTGAGTCTGCAGTAGTGGTGTAATAGAAGCTGCTGAAATCTGTGCCTGCAGCAGTGACTGGGGCTGGGGCTGAGCCTGAACACCAAACGTCGTCTGTGGCGCAATTGGCTGAAGTACAGCAGGAGGAGTCTTCAGCAAAGGTTGAGTTTGGGATTGATTCTTAACAAAAATAAAGAAATAAAATTTAAAAAGAAAGAAAAATCTTTGTAAATTGGAAGACTCAATTACCATGTTTTTATAATACCTAACTATTTTACGTACCTGATTTGGTAGCGTTTGAATTCTTTGTGCATTCCACTTAAAAGGCATATTGGGATTATATGTAGCTTCAACCAATACTCTGTCACCCACTTGGGGGGTTTTCCCTTTGACAGCACTGAAAAAGAATTAAGTTAAATACAAACACAATTAGAAGAGATTCCTCCAAAAAAGATTTATATACTTAGCATTTTAAAGTAAACTATATCTGAAATGTAAGCCTAAAAAGCTCTTTTGAAAAGCTGTAGTATATATATATGTATACAATGGAATATTCAGCCATAAAAAAGAATAAAATAATGCCATTTGCAGCAACAAGGATGGATCTGGAAATTATCATTCTAAGTGAAGTAGGCCAGAAAGAGAAAGAAAAACACCGTACAATATTGCTTATGTGTGGAATCCAAAAAAAGGACACCAATGAATTTGTTTACAAAACAGAAAGACTCACAGACATAGAAAACAAATTTATGGTTACTGGAGGGGACAGGGGTGGGGAGGGATAAACTGAGAATAAATTGGAAGTTCAAGATTTGCAGATACTAACTACTATATATAAAATGGATAAACAGCAAGTTTCTTCTGTATAGCACAGGGAACTATATTCAGTATCTTGTAGTATCCTATAATGAAAAAGAATATAAAAACGAATATATGTATGTATGACTGCAACATTATGCTGTACACCAGAAACTGACAACACTGTAAATTGACCATACTTCAATAAAAAAAAATACAAAAAAAAGTAGAAATACCTCTTATACTTACTTTAGAACTGATCATTTTTCACCCTTGCTATATAAATGCAGTTTTAAGTGGAAGAAATAATTTTCTACCCCCCTATTTTCCTAATACCATATTCCTCCCACTACAGCACTTTCTTTTATAAACCAAGAGTAAGATTTGCTTTGAGCTTTGGAAAGAAGAGAGAAATGCAGAAAAGATGGGAAAACAGGAGATCCACTTACAGAAAAATCTTATACAGAAATTAAATTTTAATTGCTCAAAGTACTTTTAAATAAGTTCATTAGAAATATATTTGATCCAAGGTAATATATATCTCCTGCAACCTCTACCACAGTCACAAAATACTATTTCAAATACATTAGTTCATCAATCAATTTTATTCATTAATTTTTCAATTAAAACATTTTTAGTTTATATTAGTATTAGATATGTCAAACAGAAGATGAAATTTTAAAAGGCATTTGACTATTTCAATCCTTAATCTCACTTAAAGTCCGCCCATGAATAACTAGAAATGTACACTCCTATAAAACATTTATAAAGAATTCACCGTAACGAGTTTATTCAATAATTAAAAGATATTGTTCAATAATCAAAAGATACCTTCAGTCACATTCTCCATCAAAAAATGTCACAGGTACAGGCTGAATGATTAAAGCAGAAAATTACAGCTAAACCACAATTCCATTACACAATTAAGCAGGTGTCTTATCTATATACTTAATGGGAAATACCAAAAGGCATCTGTCAACACCTAATGAAGTTTACCTAAGCTGAAAGAATACATCTTCATCCACAAATCCAAATGTATCATGTAGTTTTGTAACCACCCCTGTAAAAACACGCTGTTTCTGAGGTTGTGTTTGTTGCTGACTGGACCGTGGTGTTGGATATGATACAGTTATCTGAGCTGCAGGTTGAGGAGTTGACAAGCTAAGGCTTGTAGGCAATCCAACAGCTGGCTATAAAACAAAATCAACATCAAATTAAGGTAGTGACTTGAAATAGTCTAGAAATTAAAACTGACTACTTAAAACTAACTCAAAATGCTAAAATTACTGAAGTTAGATAATACGTATATACACCTTGAAGATCAGGCTCAAGTCTGAAAAATTATGTTATTTTTTATCTGCTTCATGATTAAATTCTCAGGTTAATTTCTTCAGATTGTTTCAGGAAAAAAAGTCACCATAGGCAATGAGTTTTAAAAAACTGCATATTCTGTCCCTTTCTTAGAAATCCAAAATCCATAGTGGCAATGACAAAGACTCAGGAAAGTCCTATGTAACTGAAATAAGTCAGATCGAGAAATACACATATGTATGATCTCACTTGTATGTGGAATCTAAAAAACCCAAAGAACTTATAAAAACAGAAAACAGATTGGTGGCTGCCAGAGGAGTGGGATGGATTAGGGGAAATGAGTGAAGGTGGTCCAAAAGTACAAACTTTCAGTTATAAGATAAATAAGTACTGGAGATACAATATACAGGGCTGATAACTATAGTTAAGAAGACTGTATCATACATTTGAAACTTGCTAAGAGAGTAGATTTTGAAAGTTCTCATCAGAAGAAAAAAAAATTCACCTATGTAAGGTGATGTATGTTAACTAAACTTATTGTGGAGATCATTTCACAATATATACATATTACCAAATCACGTTGTATACCTTAAACTAATGCAATGTTATATGTCAATTATATCTCAATAAAACTGGGGAAAAGGAGTAATACTTTCATTGGTCTTTTCTGGCACAATCAAGCATGAATAACAACATATTATTGATTAAAATTTCTATATATATATAGAAATAAAATCATTAAAAAGAAACAGTTATCTGATTCAACTCAAACCATGGAATTCGTTTTACACACCTGCCCCATTAAGTAAGTCTCTAAGGTCTACAATTAGGGGAAAAAAGCAAAGTCTTATGTACAGTAAAGGAACTCAGCTTTTCTTAAACTATAGCTACAATAGTTTCTCATGAAGTTTCTTTAACATCCTAAGACACTAATGATTTACGGGCACATTTTGGGAAACCCTATTCCAAGAAAAGACTAACCTTTCTACTTAGCTTTGAAATGCTACAACTGGAGATTGAAAATACGATGTAGGGGTTAATCAATTTTAGTTCTTAAATAAAAACAGAAAGTGAGGTTGATTTCTCAATTGAGATATAATTTATTTTTTTAAAAAAGATTCAAGACTAAAAAGATACAAAAGGTTATATCGTAAAAAGTGTCTCTCTTACTCCTGTTCTTCAGCTACCCAGTTCCCTATCCATGGGATAATCACTGTCCCCAGCTATTATTAGAGGTTCTGCTTTCTTTTTAACAGTTGCATTGCATGTCACTCTAAGCATATATAAGGGTTCAGTGAACCACGACCCACAGAACAAATCTAGCCCACAGCTTGTGATTTCTATATAATTTATAAGCCAAGGATGGTTTTTACACTTTTAAAGAATTGTATAAAGGGAAAATAACATGCAACAGAGATTGTAAATGGTCCACAAAGTCTAAAGTAGCATTGTGTCTCAAGTTCACAAACTTTTTAACGTTGCTGAAAAATGAAGCTGAACACAGTAACTTTACCTACTAAGGTCAAGCTAAAAAGGATGTAATCATATACAAAAGAATTCCTAAAAATGTTAGCTACAAAGAAAAAGTAAAAGCCAAAATCAGTATTAAGTTTAAAATATCTCATTTATTCAAACTAGACCACAGTGGGATCTGCCATCAAAAAGCACAAAAGAAAAAACAAAAACACGTTTTCCACCTTTATTTAAAATTATATTGCGAAACTATATGTGAATCCAACAAATATTCATCTTTAAACCCTGAAGGAAAAACTAGAATAGGAATAAAACTTTAGTCTACTCTTCACTCAGATATCCAGAAGAAATAAATGCCAAACTAACCTGCGTTAAAAGAGTCTGCTGAGGTTGCTGTAACTAAAAATAGAAAAAACAAAAACAGGAAGAAAATAGATAAATATCAGTCAGAATTGCTGTTTCATAGATGCTTTACAGAAGGAAAAATTCCTGTTGAATGAGTATTTTTCCAATTAAGAAATACATGAAAAGTAACAGGTCATTAGGTGTAAGATTTCCTACAACTGTAGACATTATATATAACTAACTCATTCAGTAACAATAAAGAAATTATTTTTGTTATTTCATAGAAATAACATCCACAAAATAACATACAATTCCCTGGGGCAACGTAGTGTTCTAATTCTGCCCCATATTAATTACCATGCTATAGAAATGATTCAATATCATCAGTAAGCTACTCGGAACAAAAATATTACTGGCTATCCAATTCACAAATGTCCCCCTAAAATGAGAAGCGCTCTGCATAGTCAGATTTGCCAAAGGCATGGATACCATAAAGGACCCCACATTCTGACATACATACAGTTTTTCTGGCAATAGCAAAGTATAACATTGCCAGAAAGCAAAAGGAACTGGTGTGAAGGGGGAAACTTGGAAACTCAGGAACAGAAATTTGACTTAAACTAGGATAAAAGAATCTATATGAAAACGAATATATCTATGTTCATGTATCATGCATTACGCTGTACACCAGAAACTGACACATTTAAACTGACTATACTTCAATAAAATACACACACACACACACACAAAAGAAAAAGAATCTCTGATATTCTAATTCAAAACACTCAAAAGTTTACCTGGGTCGACATGTATTAAAGGTTAAATCTATCAAATTACCATTTTTCTGTAAGTTACGAATGTATGAGTAATGGCATTTTTTAGGGCAAGAACACTTGAATATTGCCACCTTCATGTTCAAAATAATACAACAGTCTTAAGTAATATATTTCCTAACAGTACTAATACAATTCTAAGGGTATCTGAAAACAAGATAGCCAATTTGGACACCAATCTTTTATCAATTCTTTAGAAGCTGAACGCAACAATTATTAGTGGGATATTGTAATCTTCAGGGAAAATGCAATGCTTCTGAAGCCCCAAAGGACTTAAGTCAAGGTTGAAATTGGGGCACGGATCTAGGAACAAGAGTCAATAGATTGAGAAGCCTCATGTTTCTTTGGATCCAAGTTTTTGATACCTCTCTCTCGTAACCTCTTTTCCTTTCCTGACTGCTATACTTCCCTAAAGCTTCTTAATGACACTAAGAAGGGATGAAGACTACTTCTTAATCCCAGAAAAGCCTAGAATGGGTGCTTAGGCTAGAACCAATACAGATTCCAGCAGGCCAAACTCTTCTTTCCTTGACATACTTCTCCTTGGGTTCAGTTTTTCTTACCTCTTTCTACCATCACAGATATAACCCCTGAAGAACATGATTAGAGTTAAGAGCCTAGGGAAAAGGAGTCAAAGAAACTTTTAGTCTAAGTAAGGAGTTTCCAAATTGTTCTAATGTGCCTTGGGAGTAGAAGTGGGAACTACAAGGGCAGGCTTCCTCATATTTTCAACAGCTTTATTTTTATATTTTATATATTGGGTTTCAATATACAATTTCATTAGGGGAAAAAAAGGTAACATTCAGTTGCTTTAAATAAACACAGGCTGAAAGCCAATGGTCTGTCTAGGGTTTACGCTTCAAGTGGGAAAAAGGAGCTTTCCATTTTCACATGTGGTCTAGTATATTACATAGCACAGTAGTGCTAGAAGTTTCAGACTGGAGTATTGGGCCAAAGACTAATTAACAGAGTGATTCTTTTCAGACTATCCTCTGCATGCTTTCTTAGAAACACGTGACAAAGGCTGGTTGCCAGTTGAGGAATTTGAGATTTTAGGACCTCTCTCCTATCTTCATCTCCCTTGGAGACACTCCTTTTTACCTACCACTTTTCCTCTACCCTAAAAGAATTCAAACCACACACTGAGGCAGCTGATGGGAAATAAAATCTATATAAACTTAGCTGGAACAAATGACTTTTAGAAAATCAGTTTTTAACATGGAAAATACAAACTAACCTGTTGTTGCACACTATACAAGGTCTGCTGAGGTTGTGAATATTGCTGGAAAAAAGATTTTTCAAGAAAAAATATGGACATTAGTTTTATTCATTCTCAGAAAGCAATATATGTACATATACATACAAATACACAACTAGAATTACACTAAAAAGGAATCTGGAACAGCTACATTTCATCTAAAATAAACAAAATAGTGATTACCTACACTTTGGGATTCGTTAAAAACAGAATTTTATTTAAATAATTAAGATAAAAGAACTTAAACTATAAGAATTTTGACTATGCAACTACATGTCTCTGTATGTCCTGGGCATATATAATTTTTATCACCAGAAAACAACAATAAGCATAATAATAATATTAAGAAACCCACAATTATTCATTCTTTAAAACATGAAGGTACTTGCCCTGGCTACTCAGATTTGATAGTTGTCTATGTCACATATTAAAATTTTTTAAAGAGTCACCTGTTGTAATGCAGCTGCTGCAGCCGCGGCTTGTTGCTGCAACGCTGCAGTTTGAGTTAACTGATAGTTTGCTGGGGTTTGTGTGGTAAGGCCTGCTGCTGCCAATGCAGTCTGCTGTGTATAAATGGTAGGAGATGCTCCAAGGAGTGATGGCTGCTGAACACCCAATGCAGCTAAAATGAGATTAAAAAGGGGGGGGGGGGATCAAGATTATTTGGATCCTTTCCAGGAATTTTCAGTGAATGCTTAGATATGCATTATGGTCTGCCATTGCTTAGTAAAAACCTAAAGAAAAATTTCAGTAATGTTTGTCAAACTTAACTGATTCATGTCCCACCTTAGATCCTAATGACTTTATATTAAATGTTCAAGTTATGATAGATATAAGAATAAATATTAATCTATAAAATTAAACAACAGAATGAACCCCACCAACCTTACCTAGGCCAAGAGGTTAAAGTACCCTTGAGAAATATTTAGGAAGTTTTTAAGAAGAAAAGAAAATAAATCATCTTATTATACTAATCTAGAATGTATTTTTTATCTTCAAACAGATTAGAATCATACATTAAAGACAGTGTTGCTGGAAGTGATCCATACTTAAAACATCCTACTGGCCAAATGTTCATGTACGTCTACTTTGTACTGAAGAATTATAAAACTAGGAAACAATGGGAAAACAACTATTTTCATATTTCACTTTTTCTTTTTTGGGAACCCTTTAAAAACACAAAGTTTTCAATTTTATTGCACCACTGTACTGAGTAATAAGAGATAAAATTAACCACAGTGACTTAAAGATCATTTGTTTAAGTCAAATAACTGGAGGGAGGGCTCAGAGAGACTTAGGCATTGAATGTTTAAGGTATGCTTAGAGGAGGTGAAAAGCTGAAGAGAATGTAAGATTTTTGATGCTGTTATGCAATTCTATTAAATGCAAAAAAAAAAAAAAAAAAGCAACCAACTAAAAATTACAGTCTAGTATTGTACTTCCCAAAACTGTATCTCGTGGAACAATAACTAGCTCTCCAAGACATTAAAGTTCAAAAAAAGGGGGCCCAAAGTTTTAAAAGTTTATGATACAGTGAATTAAGCACATATTTACTGCAGGATTTCTCAGAACCTTTAACACACCACTAAGAATCATGACTCTCAAAGAGGTCACCATGAAAGAAATATCTTCTCATGTAACACTCCCTTTCCCAAAGCATTTTGCTTATATCTGAGACTAACTTGAAAAAATGCTTCTCTGTAATAGTTAATAACCCTATAGAAAGAACACTATTGTGCTTTACAGTAACAGAACAGAGAGCATTAATGAATTAACCAAAACATCTAGTCTAGAATCTCTCATAAATTCTTTAGAAATATGAGGTTCATCATCAATTAGTTGTTGAAGAGTTCACCTTAAAAATAGAACCAACAACAAAGTAGGGCAAAAAGAAAAAAAATTCCAGAAATCATGTTTAGAATTCTTGTAAATTACAAACTATTCCCTGCTAAAACATTGATTTTTAAAAATTAAAAAAGGATGAGAAAAATAAAGTATCTAAGATGGGAAAAAATCTTCTAAATGTCCTGAATAAACAATGCTAAACCTTTACAACATTAATCTTTTCTTCTCTCTTGTTTTTAAGGTAAGTCAAAGGCCAGAGATGGGCAGAAAGGAGAAATCAGGACTAACTAAATTAATTTAAACAGAAAGAAGTGGGGGAATGTCTTAACATCAATGTTAATTCAAAATAAGGTTAACTGCACAGAGAATAGAGAAAAAGGTATGGAAATCTAGGGCACAGGTTCTAACCAGTAGATCCTGTTAACCTTCTGAAAACTGTATGAAAAATTACAGACAAGAAAGTTCAAACCTTTCAGCAGATTTTCAAAAAGATTGCAGACCCCAAAAAAGGTTAAGAAACCACTGTTTTAGGATAACAAAAGCCAAAATTCTCATGTAAACACAAGACAAGGAAAGACCCTAGGAAAAATTATTAGTATTTTAAATTCTCAGATTGGGATGTCCTATTTGACCAAAATTAACATCTTTTGATTCAAATATCGTACCCATCTCTTTCACCGACCTGAGCTTCCTCAGATCTGTTTCATTCTGCTGGTACCAATTTCCAGAACAAACCACTGATAGCTGTTACAGCACAAGGGCTAGGAGCTAGTATCTCAAGAAAGTCTATTTCTTTTCCTATAGCTTTTCTAGGTGTTCTAGAAGCTGACAATATACAGCAGCCCAGCATTAAGTAGGTGGGATGACAGGTGATACCTACAATCTATTTTCCATTTCTGACAGTGTGATGAATTAGCAACTACAAAACAGATTAATTGGTATTTAAGGGCTCAGTTACTTGCAGAAATTTGTGGGAAGGAAATTTACATTCTACTAGCTGCTTCACACCACTAGCTAGTGTTCTTTGTGTGTGGGGGAGAAGGTTAGACCTTTTTATTTTTTTAATTGAAGTATAGTTGATCTACAATGTTGTGGCCACTAGCTAGTTATTTAAAATTTTCAGAAATCACTGTACATGCGGTTGTGGCTTTTACACGTTTATAAATCATTTACATTTGAGATTTTAATCTCAATAAACTAAATTTCATTAATATTTATTAATGTTCCTTTTTGTGGATATCTGAGAAGCTACCCTTGAATATTTACATATAGCATTCTCCACTCTTCTTGTGTACTACTATAATCAATATTCTGCAAGATAATTCTATACGTTGCAAAGTACAAAGGTATTAAGCTCTGATTTAATCTTTCTCTCTACTTAAGTGGCCAAATAGTTATCAGAGATCTTTTCCAATTACCCACATTGGAACACTGTTGATTTATATGTACCTGATTCAATAATTGTTGAAGGTCTCATGACTCATCTGAAACAGAGATACTTGTAACTACATATCAATATTTCCACAGATAAACCTATGAAATGAGCCCTAAATGACTACAGGCTACCACAGGCAAAGTAAACTTAAGAGCTAAGTTTCCTTAAACCTTTAGGGACAAATGTAAAATAATTACTTTCTAAAATGTAAAATCAGTTTCACATGACTGAAGCATCCATGTTATGACATACTA
This sequence comes from Camelus ferus, assembly GCF_009834535.1. Classification (NCBI taxonomy): domain Eukaryota; kingdom Metazoa; phylum Chordata; class Mammalia; order Artiodactyla; family Camelidae; genus Camelus; species Camelus ferus. The sequence continues at coordinate 49,218,497 of NC_045706.1, read as the reverse complement.
GTAGTTATTATATACTGAATATCAGCAAACATACCATTAAAACACATAAGAGAAACTTGTCACTTGTCTGTTACCCCTTTATCTTATCAAGCTCACTATTAAATTCAAAATTCCTTATTATCTTTACACCTATCTTTACTGATGTGAGTTATTCTTCTGAAATGATAAAATTCGAAACACCTCAAACTGACCCGAGAAACTTCACTCCTTTTTTTAACCTTTTGCAAAATTATCTAAGGCACTGGTCACGCAATGCTTTATCCCTGGAAATTTCCACATATCAATATATGTTCAAAAGCAATCTTAAACTACTTACAGAGAAAAATAACATGAAGATATGGGGGATTCTTTTATAGCTTGTAGTTTTACTAACACTTATAAACCCAGGTTTTAAATCAAGTGGACTTCTAAAGTCTTCTAAATGTCATCTTCAGCTCAACATCCTTTAGTGATCTTTAAAGATTAGATTTCACACAAACACAAAACCCTTGATGCCCCCATGCAGATAGCTTTCTTAAAATCAGACAACTCATTGGTCAATGTATTGTTGTGGTTTTTGAGATTCTATTCTAAGCCCATAATGTACCCAATGACTAGAATTATTCATTACCTTTTAAGAATTAGAAATTAAGGCATTAAGTGTAAGAAATTAAGGAGTGGGGTATAGCTCAAAGTGGTAGATGCGTGCTTAGCGTGCACAAGGTCCTCCCCGGTACCTCCTCTAAAAAAAAGTTAATAAATGAGTAAACCCCTTACCCCCTTAAAAAAATTTTTTTAAATGTTTAAAAAAAGAATAAGAAATTAGAAAATAGCAAACAAACAAAAGAATAAGAAATTAAGGGAGTCAAAGGCACAAACTTCCAGTTATAAGTAAGCCATGAGCATTTAAAAAAAATTAAGGCACAAAATAGTATTTTAAATACAATATATTCCAAGTATTGTAATCTTCTATACTATCCACGTTGTTTGATACACTAGCCACTAGCCATATTGGCTATTTCAATTTAAATTAGTTAAAATTACATAAAATTAGAGATTCAGTTTCTCAGTCACAATAACCACATTTCAAGTGCTCAACAGCCACATGTCGCTAGTGGCTACGGTATTAGACAATGAAGGTAAGAATATATCTATCAGTCTAGAAAGTTCTTAGTAGAGAGCTGTTCTACTGTAAGAAACAGGCAAATAAATCAGTGTTATATGGGGTTCTTACAGTCTCTATACAGATTAACACCCTAGCAGACAATAGCTCCTTCATGTTCTTTTTTTTTTAATATTTTTAAATTTTATTTTTATTTTTGGAGGGAGGAGGTAATTGGGTTTATCTATTTCTTTCTTTTTTAAAGGAGGTACTGGGGATTGAACCCAGGACCTCATGTATGCTAAGCATACACTCTACCACTGAGCTATACCTCCCCCTCTTTTCACACTCTTGAAGTCCCATGAAAGTGATGATTAGTGATCCTGGCCATAGTCTCTTCTAGCTACTATTTGACTAATTGTTAGTTGACCGTCCCAGGAAGTTGAAGACACCATTCGTGTAATGTCATATGATTTCTTCCATCCTTAACGGCCTCTGATATTTACTTAGTTTTCAACCCCATTTCTTTCAAAGAGTCATATCACACAAAAAAATGTTTTGGAGACAGTCTGCTATTATATAACGCTAGCAGTGTTTAAAAAGAGTTAAGCCCACCCCAGCAGCAATCTTATTTTTCTACCAAATGTGTTGGAAACATCTAATTCCATCAGGAGATAACTAACTTAAGAATATACACACCATCAGCTATTATTTGTTTGAAAAAGACCAAGGATCTTGCAACTTAACAATCTTGAGCTTCTGATTCATGAGACTGGGGTTTTAAAAGACAACCATTGGGCCAGACTGAAGAGGTAGGAAAAATGAAGTCACATTTAGAACAATTTTACTGGTGGGGAGGGTATAGCTCAGTGGTAGAGTGCATGCTTAGCATACATGAGGTGATGGGTTTGATCCCCAGTACCTCCATTAAATAAAAAATAACAAATAAATAAAACTAATTACCCCACCAAAAAAAAACCCAAAACAACAACAAAAAAACACAACTGTAGTGGTATTCGCTTCAGTCACCTGTATTAAACCACCACATATTACTATAGTAAAGTGGACTAGCTCACTTTTTGTCTATAGCCAGAATGCAGTCATCATACAGTCAAAGAAATGGGTGAGAAAAGAGTTTTGAATTGGCCAAATCCATCCAAACATTTTAATATTGTTGCAATTATATACATAAGCAAATATTTTGAGTCAAATACACTCAAGACACTCCTAAGTCAATATAATTCATCTAAAGGCTATTTAAAGATTCAATCAGTGATTTGCCAGCTATCCCTCTCAATGTCTCTTTACAGAACAGAAAATTGTTAAAAACTCTCAAACCTAAAAGCTCTGGTCCCAAGTATGACTGTCACTGAATACATACCACTTCAGCTAGGAGATAGGAAAATAGGATTAAATATTAAAAACAAGTTATTTCAGTGGAGGAGATACAAGAAATGGGGCTGGAAATACAGAAGATCTTGCATACCATCACAAGGAGTTTGAAATGTATTCTTAAAGTCCCTGAAGACATTTTTGAGGATAAATAAAATAGAGTAATGGAAGAAATAATGAACCACAATTCGGAGGTTCTAACACTGGACTCTTCTGTGACGTTCTGTTGAGACCTAAACAAATTTCTTTACTTTTCTTGGCCCCAAATCCTTCATCTGTTAGAGAAAGGAGTTGAGACAGAATCTAGCTCAGATCCCATCCAGCTTTGGAAAGTTCTGTAATTTACACAGAGGTCATGCTTTAGGAACATCACATCTCAGAGATACACTGGAATTGAGGGAGAAATTAAAAGTAGCAGATCTAGTAGGTTAAGAGAAGCAAGCAAATAAAAGCAGTTACAACTTAATAAAGGACAATAAATACAGAACACCACTAAGTGACAGACGGGAAAAAGAGCACCCTAACTTAAGTGAGTGATTTATGATTAGCATTATGGATTAGGATATAAAGGTTTGGGAAGGGTATGAGAGGGCCTGAAAGCTAGGTGAGACTTTGGCATAGGATCTAGAAGCAATAGAAACCTGCTACTGATGCAGTTATCCAAAGGTAAAGTGTAGAGAGCCTAAATGTAAAATAGAGGAGTATATTTGAGGCATTTTCAAAAGGGAAAAAAGTCAATGTTTGATATACGACTGAATATGCGAAATGAAGGAAAAGGAAATTAAAGATGACAGATGATGAAATTACTAACTTTCCCTTAATTGAACAGAGAGCATTAAAATTAATCAGAAACAATTCAAATACTAATCTTTAATTTTACAAGATTTCACCAATAAACTGCTAGTACGCATGCTTCTACTGAAGTTTTTAATCTTATTTTAAATGTCATCTCTGTGAATGCACTGAATTTTTCAAATCACTGTTAGCTGAGAAATTTCAGAATTAGTACAAATGCAAAATAATCCTGCTAAAAATGGAACAGCAAAGCCATTAACTGAACAAAACCATCTTAAGTTATATACAAAAAGGAAATAGTGGTAGTTTTTATATTGCTCTCAGAAGAAAGTGAATCAGATACATAGAAACAAAGATCAAACACTTCATTTGAGCTGAATTATCCCATTAACCTTTTTCTGTTGCATGGTCATTTGATTTATGACAGTAGCCTCTGATACTAACATTATCTGGCATATTTCAATGTATGTATTTCCTTTTTAACTAGAGTAAAACAAGCACCTACACTATTACTCTAAGTCATTTTAGTGACCTTCGCTGAAATTTTTTCTCAAATTGTATTTGAAGCTGCCAGAGAAACATTCAGGTGTTGCATCCTTAGGTTACAATGTTCTCCATTGAGGTAAGATGTAAATAAGACATTTTAATTGCTTAAAGATTGAAAAAAATTAACTTTGACAGAAATTTGCTTGGCTCTGAGAATCACCTCTAATAAGATTACTAAGTAGTCATTTAAAGAGGGCTTTAAAATGAAGACAAGAAAATATCAAGCTTTCAGGAGAAAGCTCAAAATATAGCCCCTAGAAATTAAATATTTTAATAAAAACATTGTCACTAGAGTTCTTAGAAGCTACTCCAGGATTTTTATAGGAAAGCTGAACATAGATGCTAACGAAATACTTGTCTACTTACTGAAACGATGATGCATCAATTAAATTTTAGATTTTGAAAAACTAGGATTAATGACAGGTTTAAGAAAAAAAAAATTTCCTGCAGCACAAATACAAGCTCTGTTTACACAAAACCCATTATTTACATTTGGACTCTATTGCCAAATATGGAAAAGGAGACCAATATATAATACCTACTTTGACAAGTTCTTAAACTGTGGGTGTCTCCTATGTTCAGTTTTAAAATAAAAAAAGTAGTGTATACTTAAGTAGTTACAAATGTTAAGAGCTATCAACAATAGAATTTCACTATAACAGCTATTTTATTGCAACAATACAGATACGAATTTAAAACAAATTATAAGCAGAAAAAAAACAGGTAAACATGCTTAGTTTACCAAAATAACAGTACACAGCACTTGCTTCTAGACATACAGTAGTTGCTAATAATTCCTGTTTCTTCAAAACCAACTTATCATTAGGGTCCCCACTATTTAACAGAGGAGAAATACTTGAATCTGAATTAAACATAAACTTTAACTATTATTTCATATTATTTTCAGTTATCTGCATAAGTAACTTCATCATTTAACCCCTCAAACCAAGAGTAAGTAAAATAAAAACCCTGAATTATCCTTTTCTTTAAAGAGAAAGGTCAACTACATAACCAGATAATCATGTCTATCAAATTTATAACACCACAATTGGAAGATCACAGTATATCTGCAAATGATCTCGAATTACAAAATTTTAAGTAAACTGCCGCCAAGAATTAGTATATGTCATAAATAAAAATTCATTCAAATTAACAGAATAAGCTGCAACTTTTTTAGGAACTCAAACTCAAAATCTGATTCTGGAAGCTCCTTGGGAAACTTGTTTAAAGATTCAAATCATAACCAAGAAATGGTAAAAAAAAAAAAAAAAAAAAAAAAAATTCCTAAGAGCAATGGGAAGAAACATTGAAACAAACACTTTCAACAATATATTGTTACTTTTATTTTGAAAATGTAATCATTTGCTCCTTTTACATCTATTTATTCTTTCTTTGCTTGATGAATCCTTTAGAGTTGGTTTTTCTACTTTAAATAACTGAAAATCGGTCATGTATAATTTTTCATAAGGTATGGATTAATACATTTATTTTAAAATATGACTATGAATACTGACACCTTAACTTGTCAACTGAGGTAAACTCTAATGCATGGCTGCTAACCTCTAACATAATTAAACCAAATAAAAGTTAATCAATTTAATGTTTGAAAAACTATATAAAACTGTCCAAACTGCTGTTTGGACTGCTGTGTAAAACAGATTTTTTTGCTTGTTGAGCCATGAATTTTTAAAAGCTTCACAGATAAGCTTAAAAGATACACCATTTGCAAACTTCTTACAATTATGCATACCCTAATTCACAGTTAGAACATGTCCCGCAGTCCCACATTTATAGTACATGTGTTCAGAAGTCTGACCTGGCTGAGATACCGCAGTGGCTGTAAACTGAGTAGCCCATGGCGGATTCTTCTGTCCTCCAAACTGAGCCATGATAAAAGGGAGGGGAAAACCTTCGCTTGTTTGTCTTCTACAGCAGCGATCTATTAAGAAAGGATCCACAGTTTAAAGTTCAACGAAACTGTTAAGTATTACGTAAGTATTATTTTAAAGAAACGTTCGATTTATCGAGGACATCTTCGTAGATCAAGTAAAAATAACTAGACGCTTATGGAAGTCCGATATGCAGCAAAAACATTTTACATCAAGTAGTACACCAAAGGCACCCAATTTCAATATATAACATTAGGGACAGACTTACAAGAAAGGCACTTCTTTCTACAACTACATACCATCACATTTAAACAGAAGACCATCTGCTGTTATCTACCTAATTTTTAACAGTAAGAAGTACACAGTTTTACATTCAAAGGAAATATATAGCCTGCCTGTTTCTTTCGGCAATGAGCCGGGGATTGAAAGTGACGAAACCAATAACGGAAATCGGGACGAGACACCGAATAAAAGTATTCAAGAATATTATTTAAATAGCAAACATCTCCTTACTTTCTAGAGTAGGGAAGGAACTGGGGGCTCCTTTTCTCTCTCCTCCCTCGAGGGGAAAAGGCTATTGAAATAACGGATGCCCCTAAAAGAACCAATGCGAAGACCCCTCGCCCCAAAATCAAGCCAGAAGTAGCGAAGATCTCTGTTCGCACACTCCCTCCTTCCCCCCACGCCTCAGAGGGGCCAGAGCTCTGCCATCCATCTTCCTCCAGCCCCAGCTCCTCGCGGGCCGCAGGCCAGGGCAGGCAGAGTCCTCCATCGCACGAGTTTGGACGAAACGCCAAGATGGGGATACCGAGAGCCCTGGTCCCCTTAACCCCCTCGCGGGGCGGAGAAGGCTTCCATTCCTCCAAATACGTGCCGCCCTGAGCGGCCCCGACGCCCCAGACCCGAGGCCAGGAGGCTAAGCCCGCAGCGGCTCCGGAGCGCGGGACGGCGGCAGGCAGTCCCTCCCAAAACGCCAGGCCGAGGCTGAGGGACGCTGGAGGCACCTGAGGGGCCGCGGGGGAAAAAGCGAGGCGGTGGGGGAGGGGCCAGCCGCGCGGGGCCTGCTCCGACCCGCACAAAAGGGACCATGTCCCTCCCGTCCCAGTCCCGCAAGAGCCCCACCGTCGCCGGCCTACGGACGCCGTGCTACCAAAATGGTCCCTCCTGGCCGTTTCGCGGATCCCACAGGACGTTAAGAACCCGGGCTCGGACGCCCGCCGCTCCAACCGCGAGGACTAGACCTTCACCTGAATCCGGGCCGGGCTAACCCCGAAGCCATTTCAAACCCGTCAGCCTTAAGCGCATGCGCCAACTCCCCCCTCTTCCTCCACGCCTCTCCCCTCCTCCCCATCTCTCCGAGGATCGGCGTTTACGGGAATACGTTCTACGTGCGCGCTCCCAGCTCGCCTTCAATGCGCTCACCCCTTTCAGTACGCAGCTAGAACCAGAGCGCGCCTAAGAAGAGTTACCTTGGCTTCGCTTAACAATGAGCCTGTGTGTGTCTCCGCGCAAGCTCAAAGGAAAAGGATTCCTTGAGAAAGGGAAGGAAAGAATTGGTAGTCACGTGATCCAACGAGCCCGCCGCCATTTTGTGTTTTTCTGCCTTTTTTCCCGTAGTTCAAGTGATAGGAAGAATGGTATATCCTGCGGTATTGTCCTAAATTTTTTGAAAAATTGGTATTTTCACTTAACATGTCATTCATTCTTTAAAGTATTCTATATTGTACAATTTGGTATATTCATAAGGTTGTGTGTGCAATCACCCTTAAGAGAAACCCCTACCTATTAAGCAGTCAATCCTTAATCCCTGCTCCCTCCAGCCGGGGGCCAACACTAATCGGCTTTCTGTCTATGGATTTGTCTGTCCTAGACATTTCATATTAATAGAATCATATAATACATGGCGTTTTGTGTCTAGCTTTTGTAAGTTACTATAGTGTGTCCAAGATTCATGTAGTAGCACGTATCAGTACTTCTGTTCATTTTATGGCTAAAACTAATTTAAAATACATTTGTTTATCCATTTGCCAGATCTTTGGTTTGTCTCCATTTTGGGGGCTATTATGAATAAAGATTCAATGAATATTTACATACAAGTTTTTGTTTGAACTTCTGTTTTCAATTCTCCTAGGTTTATACCTAGAAGAGGAGTTCTGGGTCACATGGAGTTCTATACTTAACTATTTGAGGTACTGCCAACCTCTTCACGGTGACTAGAGCAGTTTACATCCCCATGATTAATAAGGTTAAATATCCACGGAAGAATTAATACTGTTAAAATGGCCATACTACCCAAAGCAATCTACAGATTTAATATGATCCCTATCAAATTACTCAGGACATTTTTCACACAACTAGAACAAATAATCCTAAAGTTTATATAGAATCACAAAAGACCCAGAATTGCCAAAGCAATACCAAAGAAAAAGAATGAAGCTGGAGGAATAACCCTCCCAGATATCAGACAATGCTACAGAGCCACAGTAATCAAAACCAGCATGATATTGCTATAAAAACACACATATGGATCAATGGAACAGAATAGAGAGCCCAGAAATAAACCCACAAACTTCTGGTCAATAAATCTTTGTTTTTTTTGATAAAGGAGGCAAGAACACACAATGGGGGGATAGTATAGCTCAAGTGGTAGAGTGCATAGTTAGCATACAGGGGGCCCTGGGTTCATTCCCCAGTACCTCTTCTAAAAATAAACAAATCTAATTAATTACCTCCCCCCAAAAATTAAAATTAAAATTAAAAAAAAAAAAACACACAATGGAGTAAAGGCAGTCTCTTCAGCAAATGGTGTTAGGAAGACTGGACAGCTGCATGTAAATCAATAAAGTTAGAATACTCTCTCATACCACACACAGAAATAAACTCAAAATGGCTTAAAGACTTAGACACAAGACACTATAAACCTCTTAGAAGAAAACACAGGCAAAATATTACCTGACATCCTAGCGATGTTCTTTTAGGGCAGTCTATCAAGGCAATAGAAATAAAATAAAAAATAAACAAATGGGACCTAATTAAACTTAAAAGCTTTTGCACAGCAAAGGAAACCATAAGTAAAACAAAAAGACAACCTACAGAATGAGAGAAAATATTTACAAAAGATGAGACTGACAAGGACTTAATGTCCAGAATATATAAACAGCTCATACAACTTAATGAGAAAGAACAAACAACCCAATCCAAAAATGGGCAGAATACCTAAACAAACAATTTTCCAATGAAGACATACAAATGGCCAATAGGCACATGAAAAAATGCTTAATATCACTAATTATCAGAGAAATGCAATCAAAACTACAATGAGGTATCACCTCACACCAGTCAGAATGGCCATCATTCAAAAGTCCACAAATGATAAATGCTGAAGAGGGTGTGGAGAAAAGGGAACCCTCCTACACTGTTGGTGGGAATGTAATTTGGTGCTGTCATTAGGGAAAACAGTATGTAGATTCTTCAAAAAACTAAAAACAGATTTACCATATGATCTAGCAATACCTTTCATGGGCATATATCCAGAGGCAACTGTAATTTGAAAGGATACATGCATCCCAGTGCAATTATAGCAGCACTATTTACAATAGCCAAGACAAGGAAGCAATCTGAATGTCCACTGACAAATGACTGGATAAAGAAGCTGTGGTATATTTATATAATGGAATACTACTCAGCCATAAAAAGTAATAAAATAATGCCATTTGCAGCAATAGGATGGACCTAGAGATTGTCATTCTAAGTGAAGTAAGACAGAGAAAAAAAATACCATATGATATCACTTATATGTGGAATCTAAAAAAAATGACACAAACTTATTTACAAAACAGAAACAGACAGACATAGAAAACAAACTTGTGGTTACCGGGGAGAATGGGGGTGAGGAGGGATTGGGAGTTTAGGATTTGCAGATATTAACTACCCATATATATAATAGATGAACAACAAGATCCTACTGTATAGTGCAGGAAACTATATTCAATACCTTGTAATGACCTATAATGAAAAAGAATATGGAAAAGAATATATATGTATATATAATTGAATCACTATGCTGTACACCAGAAAGTAACATGATATTGTGAATTGACTATACTTCAATTAAATAAAATTAATTTTACCTGTTTCATTTTTACTTTTTAAAGTGTGGCTATACTTGAAAAGTTTTTTATAATTTTTAAGTTTTTTAATATTTAGTTTTATTGAAGTATAGTTGACTTGCTATATTGTGTTAGTTTGTGGAGGATACTAGAAAAGTTTTAACTACAGATGTAACTCTCATTTGATTTCTATTGTATAGTTCTGTTCTATACCTTGATTGGCATGGTGGTTACAGGACTACAGACATTTGTCAAAAACTTAGGAACTCATGTAAAGGGAGAATTTTACTGTATGTGAATTACATCTCAATAAACATAACTTTAAAAAATGTTTTAAAGAAAATAAAAGATATTTCTGAGTGACACCTGTCTCTGAATAAGTTCTGAAGTTTTCATTCTCAGTTCTATAAATTAGCCTACTAATAAATTTGATGCCTGGCAAGGAGAAAGAATTTTCATTGATCTTTGGCCAAATATTTTTCTTGCCTAGCCAGAAAGGGCTGATTCAAAAGAGGATGGAAAGTGTTGGCAAGAGAATGATTGAAATGAAGAAATAAACCAGATGTAGAGGGAAATTTTGCATAGGAAGAAATAAAGACCAATGGAGGTTCTAATGAGGTAGAAAAATTATCATGGGAACAGCTGACAGAACAAACAGTACAGATAGGTGGTTGAGGTCATGATGTGAGATGTTGGAACTAATGATTTTGGAAGTGATGATGTATTTCATTCTGTGACTGTGGGAGTAGGAGGCTCTGGTCAAGTGGGAGAGAAAGACCAGATAAGATCAAAGAGCTGAGTTGTAAAGTCGCTGGATGAGGTTTCACTCATTCAGTGAGGTTTCACTTGTTCAATGCAATTACTCAGAATTACCCAGAATGATAGCAAGAATAAGGAAGGGAAGAATAACTTGTGTCAAGGGCAAAGTCATCAATAAGTGCTGAGTATTTAGGAAGATAATAGAGAAGGGGAGGCATGGTAGAGCTAGCTGGTGTGAATTTTATTTTATTTTTTAATTGATTTATTTTCTAAAGAAAGAAATGGAAAATTTTATTCAAGCCAAATTTGAGGATTACAACCTGGGAAGAACATTTCAGAAGGCTCTGAGAACTGTACCCACTGGTGTGACTTTTAAAAGGAGGACAACTGGGGACAAGAACATCTCCCACACTCACACCCAATCAGGGGTTGGTGCAGTGTAGAGATAAGCTTCTCCACTTACGAGGCTCCCAGTGTAATGATGCCCTTAGAGGAAAACCAGATTTCATTTTATATAAGGTAATAGAGCATGCATTTAAAGAGAAGATCAAGTTAAAAGTCACAGGGAAATTGCTGATCACAGAGTGGGAATTTCAGAGGACTCCTTGGAAGGATGAGAAGGAAGGTGAGAGATGAAATGGTTTAGCCAGAAGAGATAGTACAGAGTAGTATGGGGATGACCATTCAGGACGTGATAGTTGACAGAGGGGTTTACACTTTGAGTGATGACCAGACAAAAGCTGAATGTGGTGCATGTTGCATTTAGTTCTGAGAGGCACTTGTAGGAGAGTTGGCTATCTGGCAATGCAGATTAAACTCTATAGAGGGTTGGAAGTGAGGCCCAGCCGATAGGACTGGGATCTGTATTATCTTGCTGTCAGTTGGTGTTAAAGCTGCAGGGAGAGTAGCTGTGGGATGTAGCCAGTCTTGCTTTTTCTGGCATTGGTTGAGGTCTCCTGAGGGAACTGTACATATGGTTTCTGTGTTCGAGGGACTTCATATCATTTACCATATTTTTAAAAACTGTATCATTCCACTGCTGATGGTCATCTCCAAATCTTATAGTCCTTTGTAGTTAAAAAGTGAACTTTATTGGATATTAGATTTAAAAAATATGATTTTGAAGAGGAAAGAAAAATTAGACTACTAGGTGCAAAATAGAAGTATAAAATTTATTTAAAACCACCCACAAAGTTCTGTGTAATCAGGAATGATACAATTTGCAATAGTTCTTTTAAAAACTCATGACAAAGATTTAAAATATAATTTCAATTACAGTATTCATTTAGCCTTATTCAGTTAGAACAATTTAAAAAAAGAAACTTTATGCTCTAAATAAATGAGACACACAAGGAAAATATAATAGACAATTTCCACAACTATCTTTACATGTATGTTTCAAAACTAGTACATTTCAATGCATTTTGCTACATAAACATGAAATCATGTACAACTGCTGTGCACCAAAATTTAGCTTAATTAGGTCTTTCAAGTAACATGCAATTCCAACTCACAAGTCTTCAAGTACTGCTAGTAAGTGTTCCCTTGTATGCAGAGCACTACATGTTGATCCTGAATTGAAATCATCGTAATTAAGATTATCTTTCCCTTCTACACGTTGAAGTGCTTTTCCTTTAAACTGTTTCCCCCATATGTTAAGAATCAAAAATGGATATTTGTGGGATATCTTTTCCTTACTAACTTATTTCATTGTATGGGATATTTAATACAGTAGGACGGCAATAGGTAAAATCCCCCAAGGCTAAAAATCAAAGGTACAAAATAAATAGTAAATATACCCCAGAGGGAGAAAAAGTCAGCTAGAGACAGGAATATTATCTTGTAAAATTGATATTTATCTGTTGGGGATTCTGCACTACTCTATTTCACCATGGTGAAGAATCTGAATAATTTGCTCCTACTAGTGAGAAGCATTGGATTTTCTTTGAACCTAGACGTTGATATGCATGTAAATCTACTTGATAGGTCATCAGAGAGCATACCAGAAAATGAAGAAACCAGAAATCAATGTTTTTCTTTCTGCCAAGTAGCTTTGAAGAGTTTCTCTTTAGGGAACACTTCATGAGTTCATAGTAACCCAAAGATGACCATTCACCCACATGTCACAATGCAAAAGTTGCCCTTTATTTTTATTATAAAATCATTCTGGAAAAATATTTCTCTTAAAGCACCTATCACAATGTTATCTCATAAAAGTTAAAAAAAAAAAGAGACCTTATATCTTTGTGTTTTTTAAAGAGCTCTTTTGTAAGTCCTATGTTGTCAGCCATTTATTTTATAGTATCACAGATATTAGCGAGGATAGGTATTTACTGAACTGAATTACCAAAAGTGGAATTTATTTGATTATTTAGGGCAGTGTGACTTAAGTTTTTTGTTAGTAATCCATAATGTACTGATAAAATAGACCAGATTTCCTACCTCTTTATGTTTATAAAGAGCTTACTAAAAACTTTACAAATACATCTCATTATTTTTCTTAACTCTCTGGGCAAATGTATGTTTAACCTTTAACCCAGAAATTTTATGTGCCTGGAAAAGTGGAATTAAAAAAAAAAACAAATTCAAATCAGTGGGATAAAGAGCTATCTCTTAGAGATGCCAACAATTTTAAATTTTTACCATGAGTGCCTGGGAACTAAAATAGTCAGTTTACCCAACACGTTCCCTACAAGAAAATTGCATTTCAGTATACAAAAACATTCAACTTTGATTATGAATTGCTGACCTTAGTCTTTAAAAAATTTTTTTTAAATTATTGTTTAGGTTTCCCTTTATTTCAGTAGTACAGGGACATTCATTACAAAAAAATTTTTTAACAGAATAAAAAAATAAAACTTCATTAATCTAAGCCCTAATGCAGAAGTCCTGGGAATTTGGGCAGACCTTCTGAAGTATGCGTAAGAAAATAGCTGGCTAAAATAAATAGTGGAAACAAAATACTTCAGAAGCATATTCTGTGTACAGTAAGTCGATTTTATACTATTCTAAGATTAGGTCTGACAAAATTTCCACTGGATAACATTCTCTAAGTCATAGTTTATGTGCAGAAATGCATTCAGCCGTCTGCAGATATTACCTGTTTTAGTCTGAGGTGGATTGACTTGCCATGTGATTCGGAGCAAACCATTTGCTATTCTTGCCAACCTGCAGCTTCCTCACCAGTAAGAGGGGAAAATTGTTCTCTGTCCAACCCTCAGTGTTGCAGAAGAAAAAGCAGCCCATAGGAAAGCAGTTTGATAACCTAAAGCATTATAAAGTACAAGGGTTATAATCCTTCTTGCTACCATATTTCCTTTCGAAATGGTTCCTTATTTTGAGCTGCTATTTTTCAGATAAAACTAGCATTAAGTGGGGAGAAGAAATATTACAACTTGGTGCTGAGCTGGTAGGTGAAACTGCCGATTGCTTATTGGAACACTATTCTCCTTTTCAGTCCCTTAACTTCCCCCTACTGTGTTCAAAAGAGCTTCTGATGACTGACTTATTTAAGTCTTCGGATTACTTTCAGTCCACTTTTTTAACCTTTCCCACCCAGATTATAAAACAGTTCCTGTTATTGCCAACAACCAAATTCCAAAGGGGTAAACTTACATTAGATAACAGATACCATTCACAAAATTGAGATAGGAGATAAAGATGAAAACATGCAAAAAATACTGTTTAGTCTATAGATCACACCCGCTAATTCAAAGTCACTGGTCAGATAATCGATAATTAGCACGATGTGTTACACAGAAATAGCAAAGCCAAATAGATAGTGCTAGAATATGTCACTTTATACAACTTTCTGTAAAACACCCAAACACTAATAAATGAGTTGAGGGTCAGACATTGTTGGGAGAGGCAAAGGAAGCACTCCATGCTAATCTGGAGTTCCTAAAAACAGAATTTGCCTCTACCTGAAAGGGCTGAATAAAAGCTCTTCATTCTTTTTGGTATTATTCCAAAAAGAATTGGTGAAAAATGACTTTAAAAGACAGGACAAGACAACTTCACCAAGATTACTGCTTATTCTTAAAATGAACTGAGTGTATTTGTGTAGGGGACACGGAGGATGGAGACAGAACAGAGTAGTTGGAAGCAACAGAGTTTTAGTTTAAAGAAAATCAGAGGAAAAGCTAAAAACTGTAAAAAGAATGAAAGCACACTTAATGAGATTTTAGCTTCAGTTAAATGAGAAAACAAAAATGGTAACAGCCAGAGTTTCTGGTCAAAGATGGTAAGTTTATACCTAGCCAAATGGAGAAGAAACCAAATTAGTTTCCAATATTGTTTCTCCAAAAATGAAAATGTTTCTGACAGCTGCAAGATTCTTTCCTGATGAACAAGACAAGAGAATGCCTTTCATAACAGCTGCTAGGAAGAAAATTTTTATTTTTAGGAAAACTAGGTTTATACGGTTAACCAAGGGTTTCCAAAGTTGCACTCAAACATAAATGGGTTAAATCAGCTAATATATATTATAGTAACATTTCTGCCTTAGACTAAGCTCTATTTTAATTTAAGAGACATCTATAGCTAAACAGACTAGAAGAAATTTTATGATTCAGGCATGATTGTGGACATCACAATTAAGATGGGAAAGTAGTACAGCCAACAAACATGAATGTTGGACTTTTAAAGCTAGAAATACTAAATATTGCTTACTACCAAAAGTAAAACACATTGTGGGGCTCTTATGGAAGAAGGGAAAATTAGGAGTGGCGAAGTAAGAAATACACTTGGATTATTTGAAGGAACAAAAAACATGCCTTCTTAAGTGAACAATTTTATTTGACGGGGTGCCCAGAAGAAGCAGGTATTGAAACAAAGTCATCTAGATACTGGAACGCAGAGAGTTAGTGTAGAGTTTAATGTGGACAAAAAGAGTGATGTCCTGAATAAAAGCCAGTTCCACTGTCTACAAAAGTAACAGAGGAACTTAGTCTCCATTTTATTCACAAGAGAAAAGCAAAACGATTCCAATGAATCTAGATACATTCTAAGAAAATACACAAATTCTACTTCTGATAAATGACACACTTACTCTTTCTGAATTGCATTCCAGAGCCATGAATGGCATCATTTTCTAAAACTTAGAACAAAGCTCAACATGGAGCACAATTTGATTTAGATGAATCCAGACTGCTAGAGGAATCAGGGTATTGATTCTGTCATTTGGTTAAGTGTGCCACACCACTGACACTGAAATTACACAAGTTCAATACACTTAAGGGCAAGTTTAGGAGCTGTGCACATGTAGACAGCCCTATCAAAATAAACTATGCTGGGACTTAATTGTAAGGCCAACAAGGCAAGAGGTGTGAATAGACTGTACAGCTACGGCTAGATAGTATATACAGTGGAAATAAACTTTCCCCAATGATACTTTCCAACCATTCTTTTTATAAGTCCTTATATATGTAAAACACCTATTCCAGGAGAATTAAAAACCTGTATTCTATCAGTACTTGACATTTGTTTATTGAAATAGCAAATAGCACTATTGCCACATTTTGTGGGATGAGTTAACAGGACACCTTCAGAAGTAAAAATCAGCTAAATTTCCCACACAAGGCCCACAAAATTCGGCAGGCAGGGAAATTTTGATCTAATTTCATTTAACTTCTTTCCCTGAACCATTCAGAAAATAACCCAAAGCCATTTGATTTTTGACTTGTACCAAAAATAAGGTTATTTCCCAGCGATAAAACTCCCTGTGGGCGAGAAGATCGAGTTTGTTTTCCTATAGTCCTCCTAACCTCAACGTGGCCTTCATTTGATTGTTTCAATTTTAATTAAAACTCTAACATCTGCTGTCTGGGCCCCTGCGATTGAACTGCATGACTTTTAAGATGCCCTCCAGCGCTGTGAGAGGCCACTACCACATTACCCTATTTCATAATTCATGTCATAAATTTGTACAAAAGATCAAAACTCGCAGTTGTACTAAACCTAGACAAAGATTTCCATGCGTCAAGAAGTTGTGAAATAGAAAGTAGCTATATATTAAAGGTAACATACAGCTACTGATTTACTTGGCACATTCAAAAGAAATGCTGTGCCTATTATTGATGGAAGTCATCATGCAATGTTAAAAGTTTGTCCCAGATAAGAGATCTCAATATAATTTAAGAAGACTAAACGTAAATAGGGTTGGGGTTATTTTCATACATGCTATTGTGAAATAAATGATAATCAGTAGGAGTCCACTGAAGTATTAACATTAGAAAGTAGGTTACTTCATATGAATTAAGTCAGCATCTCATTTACACAGGGGTATCCATTCAATTAAGTATGTATTGGGGTTATGTCTTAAGTAAATTGCTTATGAATCTCATCTAATTGAAATTCTATATTTAACAAATGAAATTATTTCATCCACATGCAGATTGCATAATAAAGATGTTGGAAGGTTAATATGCAAACATTTTGCTAACATGTTGCAAAAATTTACCTATAGCTATAAATTTTCAGCTAGCCTCACTTTCCAATAACAATATATTTCAGTCAGGTTTATGGCATGATGTATTGGTACTTTGTTGCTGAATTGGAAAGATGTAGGTGAGGCTGATAAGCACAAGGAAAAAATTTTTTCATTGATGGTCTGAGAGCCATTAAAAATGGGATTTTGAAGGGCAGTGGGACATTTTGTAGGATTCTACAACAGGCAAGAGTTGTTCTCTCATTATAGTTGGTACATTTGTAACATGTTAGGAACAGGCTGGGCTAATTTCGGGGTATGTATCAGTGAATTATCATACGATGAACAAAGACGTAAGATTAAAACCCCATCTTGAGTGCTACAAAAGTGGTAAAACAAAAGATGATATTACAGTAAAACAGAGGTGTAGAA
The DNA here is from genome assembly GCF_009834535.1 of Camelus ferus. NCBI lineage: Eukaryota > Metazoa > Chordata > Mammalia > Artiodactyla > Camelidae > Camelus > Camelus ferus. The sequence continues at coordinate 49,201,067 of NC_045706.1, read as the reverse complement.
ATAATGTTAGATGACCAGTTTTCTGAGTGAAAATGTCATTCCAAACAAATTTATTTCCTTGATTCATGAGAAAGAGCATTCTAAAAACAGTGTACCAGCAAACAATCACAATGCTGCAGAACATTGAATAAGCATGAACTTTGAAAATATCACAGGGCAGACAATGGGATGGTAAACTGTAAAATTTATGAAATAGAGTTGAACAAGTTAGGAACCATGTGTGGTTCCCACCACAGAGTTATATCAGTTGAGGCAGGCCATTCATGGTGTTAATTACAGTAACCGAATGGTAACATTTTAGTTGAGACTGGATATTTTCATGTACTGGTTTTGGTAAACTGCAACTAACTCCACAAATCCCAATATTCCTCTAAGTCAACATAGGTGCTTCAAATTTAGATTGTTAAGGAACTTGTTTAAACTTAGTGACAAACTGATTTGAATTGCTGCAGATATATTACAATGGATTGTTTTGAAGGAAATCTGCTGGTTTTTGAAAAATGTGTAAAAGTATCTTTTAAGATTTTAATTCTTCAAGTTTACTATGTCATAGGTGGTGATTCAAGGAAAAACAAAAGCTAATACTTAAATTTGGCAGCCAATCAATAAGAATTGAATGAAAGAATGGATAGATGGGTAGGATGGATAAAGGATCTTACAACTTTATCCACAAAGTCTGGTGAGGAAATAATTTCTAGTGGGAGCTAAGGCCTAAAGTCTAAAATGAAATATCACAAGGGTGTATTCCTGATAGTCTAATACTAGTAATATCTTATTGAAGCAGCTGAAACAATAAACAATCACTTATTTATATACTCATATGTATAAGAAACCTTAGGCTCACAAAAATATACATGTTTTAAAACGGAAATCTAAGGCACACAAAATACTAAAACAAGTCAATGAATTACTCTATTTTACATATTCAAGAAGCAGAAATCTACTTGACAAGATGATGGTCTATCAATGGACATTTTGTTATTTACAATCCCTTCATATTCCTTTAGTCAAAATTAGTCAAAAGCTTGAAACTGATACTTTGCACCATAAATTATTTTAATATAAGTTACAATGAGTTTTATTTTAGATAGCTTGTTGGAACTGTTTGCTTTTGCACCAGAATTTTGAGTATTAGCGGTTGTGGGCTTCCTATGGCATTTCCAAGGGAGAAGCACCATTTGGTTTTCCATACCCCCAAGGAATCTGACACTTTGTTATAGCACCTCTGCATTTTAACAGAATCAAGTATTTCATTTAAATTTCTTGTTCTAAATGTTTTGTTTGGGCAATCTCTTTCGTTCTGCTATAAAATGAGTCAATAAAGGAATGGGAATAAATAAAGGGAGGACTAACTAAAATGAATGGAATGCTTATTTTCGTGTTACTTAGAAAAAGATGAGTTAACACTTCCCCAAAACCAATATGCTTAGATAAACTATTCTGGCTTAGCTCTTAATGGACAAACCATATGTATAATACCATTCTTACTGTTTATTTGGGGTGTAGGGTGTATGATGGTGATATGAAACTTGTTTTCCAAAGATTTCTACAGGAATTTTGTTTTTAGTCTGTACCAGAATGACTTTCAGAACAAATAAGGCCATTTGGGGTGGATAGGGTTCTTGCTATTTAATTTTTGTATTTTATCACCTTGAAACTTTAGAAGCATTTGACTCTTTGGAATCCTTTTATGTCCCACCTCCTTTTAGAAAAACCTTTCATGGATTATATTGAGAAAGCTGGGGTGAAAGTAAATTAGGGCCACTGTTGCTCAATGAATCAGAAGAAACCACTCTTATTTAGTTCCAAAGAAAGGACTCAATATTGGTGATATGCTTCCTAATTCAAATTTCAGAGAGAATTAACAATTTTTGCATGACCTAACTATTTTATATAAGTAGCTAATCTTTGAATGAGAAAGGACACATTAAAAAAAAAAAAACACAAACCATATACATGATTAGAATACATATTGCAGTTAACAAGATGGAACTCTACACAGCAAGAATAAATGATTTCTCTTGTATGCAAATATGCACAAACAATAAACAATAGGATTCTTATACTACACTATTTCAAGTTACTTTTAAAAATAGAAAGTGCTTTTAAAATATATATTTACAATTTATGAACAGCCTCCAACCATTACTAACAATAATGAATTATTTTATACAGGAGAGATATTTTAAGAGAAAACATTTCATTGGTTTATTTCAAAGGAATATGCCGATTTTCTAGCAATGATTGGAAGATGTTGGAACAATGGCACCATGAAATAATAATTCAGCTTATTTTTGTGTCGATGTGGTTAAGCACCAGGAGCTGTGTAGAGTTAACACTGTGTCTTAATTTTACATCATAGTACATGAACCTGTTAAAATCCTCTAAAAATGACTCGTTTCATAGTAAACAATTTAAAGCACCAAACTGAGTGATTCTATCAAGGTTAACACCTAACCAAAACATTTCTTTATGTATTGAAAACTATAAAACTTTTATTTTTGCTTAAAATGTGCACCTTCTACCAATTGTCAAAATATAGTCACAGTTAAGAAATACCCACCCCAATTTTTTTTTTTTACCTCAGCCTTCAAATGGGTGAGATGAAGATATAGTAAACGACAACATGACTTTCTTTTAAAAGCACCTTGAAAAAATACACTGCACTCGCAAAGGCATTAAGGGGAGAAAAGCCTTCAGACCCAATGGTTATAGGGCCCTGCAACATGTGTGAGAGCGTAAGGGGACACGGTGACAACATTGTCATGGGTTAATGTTAATGCTTTATGAGAAGGAATCTGGTTAAATTCATTCACTTCAGGGAACAGTTCAGGACCCTCGTTAGCTGCCTGGTCTTTCTGCTCTGAGGCTTTAGTTTTCTTATTCTTAGCTTCCTTAGCCTCGAACTTAATCTTGTTTAGTTCGAAACCGTGTTGGGGCTTATTCAGGTTTTTGTGCTGGTAGAAGACAAGGGAGAGCCGCGTAGGGTGATTCCGGTTGGGGTGTTCGACAGGAGTCGTAGCATGAAGCTCTCGCCGAGCGCACTCAATCAAAACGGAGCCGTGAGAGGGCGCTATTGCCACCCCACCAATATTGGCATCCAAGAAGATGTGCTCGCTGTCTGACCAATACTCCTCAATGTGGGGCAATTTCTCCTCAGCAGGTGACAAGGGGTCGTCTGATAAGGGGTCATCTGATAGAGGCTCATCTGCTTCAGAATGCTGCTCATCTTCTTCCACCAGGGAGGAGGCAAGTTCATGAGGAGAAGTGATGAATGGGGGCTGCTGGTTTGGCTGATTAGAAGTTAGCTGCTCAGATGGACCAGTAGGAGGCTCAGAATAACCCAGGGAATCTGTCATGGGAGTAGACAAGGTAGGAAGAGGAACCATTTCACCAGGTTGTGCAAATCCAGTGCATTCCCCAGCAGCTACGTTAGCACCACTGTGTCTTGCAGAAGGCACTGTGCAGTGGGGATTGCTACCTTTTTCTGAAAACCCGTAGGAAACTGATGCATCATTCTTAAAAGGAGCTGTTGTGATCGAAGCAGTCTTAGGGCACCAGGAGAAACCTGGAGCTAAGTTTGCTTCTTTCACTGGGTGAGGAATGAATGGGGTTGGTGAGTAGATTTTAGTGTTGTCCGAACTTTTGAAGATAAGATGGGGTTCAGTTTCACTTTTTATTTCAGGTTGCAGGGTCTCTGTTTTACTCCCTAAACAGAGAAAAGGACACCAAATATGAAGATAAATACAGACTAGTTTTGGTAGTTGTTGTCTCTAAAGAGTATTTTTAAAGAGAAGTACAAAGAATAATAAAACAAAACACTGATGATGGCAATGTTGGCTAGTTTTGTCCTATTATTGTCTTTCTTTATTGTCTGTCTTTAAGGCTAACATATGCACACATTAAAAATTGTAGGTAGTTTTGGTATGTTTTTTCCACCCAATATTTTTTTCTTAAAGAATTCTTTCCTTTGGAAATAATTATAAATAAATTCACAAATTTAGCCAGAAGGATGTCCATTGTCTAAAATAGTAAGATGTTAGAAATGACCTAATTGGCTGTGAAGTAATACTTAAACTATACACTGGAATACAATGCAGGTGATAATACAATGACAAAAAGCAATATTTAACTACCCAAAGAGCACTTTAGATACATTTTAGATACTGCATGACATCATTTGTTGAAAAAGTAAAAATAAGTAATAGTTTACAAAGATTTCTGGGTAATCAAAGCATCATAACTGGCAAAATTAATTATTAGGTAAAGGAAAGTCATGTAAAAAAATTATCGGTAACCCTCAGAACAAGAGCAGTTAAGCTGTTTCTTCTCACTAAGTAGGTAGAGCGTTATTATGACATTGGCCATTGTGGGTCATCTGCCCTGACATATATATCAACACTCACATCAAATGGAAATATTTTTTCTTGAGGATATTCTCCCTCTTTTGAGGTTCTAAAAAAAGATGTTTGAGAGGCAAAAGCAGTGGATTTTAAGGACCAAGAAATAGCAAACGTAAGATCGGAATATCTGTAATTTTCCCTCAGATGATACAACCTGGAGACACGACAATTCTCATTTCTAAAGAGAACCTACACATAGAACCCAAGGAGTGGTATATCAAAAAATCCATCCTACTATCTATGGCTGCATCTACTATTAGAGGTTATGTTGTCAACAAAATATAAATCACAGGAGGGCAAGGTTTTAAAAAGTGATGAGTCTTAATGATTTGGTTAAACCTTTAAAAAAAAGTTCTTATGGGTAAACTAATGAGACGACAAGAGGTTATGGCCCAAATATTGTACATATGGCTACTTATAGGGTATATATTATATTTTTTAAAATAGCATGTAAAGATGCTACTGGGGAATGACACAAAGGTGAAAATGTTATGAATGCTATTAACAAGCAGTATGGGGGGGAAGGGTATAGCTCAAGTGGTAGAGCACATGCCTAGCAAGCCAATCCCCAGTACCTCCACTGAAAAATCAAATAAATAAACAAATAAAACCTAATTACCTCCCCCTTGCAAAAAACAAAAACAAACAAACCAAAAATAACAAGCGGTATGGAACCAGAAATATGAATCCTAAAATAAACCTAAATAAAATATCTGTAAAGTGGAGCTACAAGGAAAAAGGAATGATTATTCTCCCTTGCCTTGCCTCTTTACTATCTCTTTACTGAATCTTTCCCAGTGTTATAGAAATGTCGGCACTGCTATTTCTCTCACCTTAAAAAAAAAAAAAAAAAAAGATTACTTCTCTTAAAAATATAAAAATCAAAGATGTTAAAGAATATCCTGTAATTCTAAGTCTGAGTATCAGCATAAAATCATAGTGTATTTTTCCTTTAGGCTCCTTGGAGGAATGGCTGGTTTTAGATATGGGGCAGGATTATGTAAGATGAGCCTGGAACATCTTGTCAGAACAGAATCTAAGGAAGTTATCAAAGACAATCAGGGTCAGGACAAAGAATCAGAAGCCAGCTTATGGGATTCTACCAATCAAAGATAGGAATTTGAATTTAAGAATCTGAATTTGAAGTTTAAAGCATTTTCAAATTTAGTTGGAAGAAAAATCTACTTAATATGAATTGAAACATAAATTATGTTTTTAAAAAAACATGAGATCAAAATGATACTAAGTTTTTTTTTTTAATTGATCACACTGTAAGATGCTTGGAAAATAAGTTGTATTCTTAAAACTGGTGAATAAAGGCAAATAGCTAAGCACTTACAATAGTTTGATTTCCTAATACGAGCCACACCTCAGAGTTAACAAGTTATGACAAGAACAGTATTTCTTCTTAAGAGAAGATCAGAAATTAGAAAAAGAATGACAAACTTTGTTAGATTTTTTAGGGGGCTGCATAATTAGGTTTATTTCTTTCTTTATGTTTAGAGGAGGTACTGGGGATTGAACCCAGGACCTCCTGCACGTTACACAGGCGCTCGAGCACTTGAGCTATACCCTCCCCCAACTTTGTTATTCTTAATGATACAGAACATGTAAATCTTGACACTTGTTGCCTCTTTATAATCACCCTACTTTTCTATTCTCCGCCCCACTTGACTATAATTTCAATCCAGTAACTGGAATGTTTGGTTTGAATCAGATCATAACCCTTCTCTATTCTGAAATCTCCAGGAACCTTCCTCGCACTCACAATATAGGCCAAAGTCTTTACAGCAAACTACAAAGCCCAAGATGCACTGCTCTGATGTCCCTCCTACCTCTCTGATCTCACTCCCTACCTCTCTCCCATTTCACGCTCTGCTCCAACCACACTGACCTCCTTACTTACATCAAGTATTCCAGGTAAATTCCTGTCTCCTGAACTTTGCCATTTTTACTACCAGGAATGCTATTTCTCCGAATAAAAACACTGCTGATTCTTACTTCCCTTAGGTCTTCACTCAAATGCCTCCTTCCTGGTGAATCCTTTTTTTTTTTTTTTTGACAGCCCCATTTAAAAGAAATTCTCTCACAGCACCATCTCCCCCCGCTTTTTCACTGTTACATTTCTAATACCTAGAAGAGTCCAAAGTGGTGCTAAGTAATGTTTGTTGACTGGATGACTAAAATTGATGCTAAAGTTGATCAAATAAGATCTGCAGTGAAGTGATGTCATTTTACGTATGTTGAGAAGGAGCAGGGCTTTAAAATAGCTGTGGAACAATAAGGACTCTTTTTTTTTTAAACATATATAGAAAAAAAACAAGAAATACTGAAGGTTCACTTTTTTGTTGACTTAATTTTGGCTAGTATGTAGAAATATACTCAGTGTTTTAGTTTGAACTCTATGTAAGAATAATACTTCTAAGACTATATAAGATTTAACTTGATTGATTGACATCTAATCTAAAGTTTGTCCTGTCATAATGCCTTATTCCTAAGAGAGTAGAGCAAACATGAAAGAGAAGAAAAATAAGATGCAAAGGGCACGTGCAAATCCTTCTGCCAATGAAAGGTGTGCATAGAAAATTAGCAGTCTACGTGAGCCTTACCGAAAAGTGGCAGCGATGAAGCCTTACTGTTATTTGTCATCAAATTATTTTTCCGCTTGATTCGAGGAATAAATTTCTTCTCCACAGCCCTTATCTTATGCGCGAGAACCTCTGTCATCATTGCTGCTCTCTTCTTCCCGGAACGGGGAACTGGCTGAGTAAAACGTCTTCTTTTCTTGGGGCGGGGTGTGAGGACCTCGATGGCCCCAGATTTGATCTTGGCTTCCATTCCTTCCCTTGAGCCAAACTCATCTGTGTCTGAAAGTTTATAAAGAGGCAGCACGTGCAGCTGTTCATCTTGAGGAATAAAACCCAATGAGCGGTTATCTTCTCGTGTTAAAGTACAGACCTGATAGAAGAAAACATGAAATGGGAAATAGAGATCCTGCACATTCATCATAGTTATTCTTATCTTCTTACTGTTGCCATTGAGAAAGGGATCTATATTTCCACTTAATTTTCAATAGGCTACTACTGCTATTTTCATTTTGGAAAAAACGTTATATAGCAAGCCACTCAATGCTATTGAGTTGAAGTAACTCAATTGTTTGTAAGCTGACCAGTGATTTTTTATACTGCCCCCTCCAGACCAGTATAATTATGATTTGATTTTATAAGTGCATGATATTATACATGTTTACATATTTTGTAATATATTAAATATTAAGGCTTCTTTTTGTTACATTCCATCTTCTCTCACTGCCTAAGTTAAGTAATGGTTACTGAATTGTTCAGTGCCTGCATATTAAATACTAATTAATAAGAAGATACTATGTTAGCCTAAACATCACATTATTTCTTTTCTTTTTTTTTTTTTCTTTTTTTTAACACATGTTTCATTCTGGGACATATTATTTCTTAATATTTAAATAATGCCACATTCTTTGGATAGAGATGGCTTAATTATGGTGAATTTTCCATTTACTGTATTTTTCTCTAGAATTTGTTTTCACTTCTGCTTGTAAGTAGAATTTGTCAATTGATAATTTTTTCTGTCTTCCTTGTCAAGATGATTTTTTTTTTCACTAAATAAGTTGACAGATATTAATAAAGCAAGAGAAGAAGCACAAGAGATTTCTCTTTCTACCAGGACTTATGTTCTAACACTTAAAAAAGTTAACTAAAATGTTTTATTTCAGTAAGTTTCCTCCTACTCCATTTGGCTGCTATTCCAGTTAGCAGCACATCACTAAGTTTGCCTGTCTTTCTCTTGGATGTGAAACAGGGCTTCTTAGGAAACTTCTGGCGTGAATATAACCTGTCTCAGCCTTTTCCTTAGGAATGATAATTAATTTTCAAATGTCTTTAAAGATCCATTAAAAATATATCCAATGGTTTCAATAAAAAGCATTTATCCAAGAGCTATGATCTCCTTCTAAGACTGCAGAGTGTTCTAAGACTAGAAATAAATAAAATACCCAGATTTGATTTCTCAAGGCTGATAGAATTTGATGAACACAGAGGGTAAAGTAAGCTAAAGGTTTTTAAAATCACACTATTTTCTCAGTATCTATAGTCACATTTACCAGCAAGACTTGAAACATTGAACTTTTTTGGGTGTAATTTATTAATAATTTTTAAATAGTTATGTTAAAAATTAGAATCTTTTGCCCACAAATGTTTTCTTCATTCAATTTCTTTATTCACAGAGAGACTAAGAAGGGAACAAGGACTAGGAATGAGCATGATTACAAAGGCTAGGGAAACAGGGTGGAAGGAGAGCTGGCAGTAGAATTTCAGAAGTTCAGGTTTTCAGAGATGGGGAAATTTGGTGTCACACCAAGTTCTAGGTACGAACCTCACTGCATGAGAAATGAGAGCAGTGAGAAAAACAAGCACTGAATAATACATAAGAGAAACACAAGAGAAAGGGAACAAAAAATGAGTTAAACTTTGAACCTAATCCAGCCTGATCCCTAATATTCTATAGTGAGGGATCTCAGGTAAAATGTACTAGTTCAACATGATGTTGAATCACTCCTTGGCTAAGATTCACCTGGGTGGATTTACAAAATTTCAACACGTGCAAATAACATTGGTCTCAGAGACCAAAGTCAACATCAGTGAAAGAGTATTATAGGCAAAAAAGATATTTTGGCCCCTCAATCTATTACTGACAGATCTCACTGATCAAACAAGGAAGGCTGCCTTTGAATGAAACAGATTGTACACCTCCAATCAAACTGTAACAGTCTGTCTCATGTGGGGCCAACCAACTGGTGTAGTGCAGAAATGGAGGCAATCACTCTCTATTAATCTCTGTTTTACTAAGTAAGAAGAAAACTACTTGAGGCAAACTCAGTTCCCTTATAAAAGGACTATTGCATGATTTTTTCCAGGGTCTTCTCCCTAATTTGAGTATCTCTTGATTGACTTCATCCTATGGGCATGTGATTCTTTTCATGGCAATAAACATAGCATATGCACCTAAGCACAATTATTTCTGCTAATTTTAAAATATTAATATAATTTTACATCTACTGCCATTAAAAACCAATACATATAAAAATAAATTTGGCACAGTTCCTTCACAAAAATCCTGAAGTATAGATGGCAGGAAAGAAACATTAAGTTGCTTAACTTCCTACCTACCAGTTTGATAGCACAAAATGGTTGCTTTGAATAATGATGTACCACTACCTCCCAGAAAACCTACTGCAATGAAATAACGCAAGACTTTCATCAAAATATTTAAGGCTGGTTCTGTAACTTTTTGGAAGTGCTTCGATAATAACTTAAATAAATACTAGTGATAAACACACCAAGTGGAACAGAACATAAAATCTGATTTGTTATAATAATTATCTTTAAGGATCTCAGCCGAAGTATAGAGCGATGGAACTTTTAATATCAAGAGCCACTCAGGTACATACCACTGTACTTCCATTATTCATGTTATGAATGTCCCTGTGGGGGTGGGCACAGAAGTCTAGGCAAGCAGTGACCCCAGAGAAAGGACGACCATCTTTGCTGCCAAGCCGACATTCTCGGGCAACATGTTCATATGCCACCTGAAAAAATAAAAGTATGACCCACAGTTTTAAGAGACAGAAAGAATCACCTTCAGTAAAGAATAAGAAGTCACTTTTTGACAAAGTTCCTAAGTTAGTTACGTTTTGTAATTTCAGAGACTTCTGACACCACAGTATATTATAGCAGTGAATGTTTAATAATATTCAGGGTAAAGAATTTGAGACTATGTGGACTAAAATGACAATCACTGACTGACTGAAGGCAGGGTGAGGACCTTAATACCTGCTGGAGGTGGATAAAGAAGTAGAGTAGCCTAAACTATTTCAATAGGAGGAAAGACTAATATAGTACATTAATCAAGTATGCAGTTTTCAATGTCTATAAAAAGTAAATGGACATTTATATTGACGAACCAGTATAGAAGGGAAATTTATAACTCTTTTTAAAAGGAAACGTTGGAATTTAACAGCATGTTAGTCATGACAGTACAAATAAATATTTTAATTTTTTATAAAATATTTTTGAAATATGGAACCCCGGTTATGTTTAAAGTAAAGTATTTACACTTATTTTCAACTCTGTCTGATATTTGATTTGCAGTTATTTTCTCCCAATCTGTTGCTATCTTTTTACTTTCTTTAAAAAATGTGTTCCCTTTACCCCAGTTTTATTGAGATACTACTAACATGACGTATTTAAGCTGAAGTTGTACAGTGTGATGATTACATACATGTATGTATTACAAAATGATTAACACATTAAGGTTAGTTAACATCAGAATCTATTCACATAATTATGATTATTTTGTGTGTGCAGCTACAACACTTAAGATCTCTTTGATTATAGCCAAGCTGTGCATCAGATCCCCAGGTCTTACTGATCTTATACCTGGGAGTTTGTACACCTTGAGCAACATCTCCCCATTTATCTCACCACCCATTTACTTTCTTTTTTTGTTTGTTTGTTTTATGAGGGAGGAGTGATTAGGTTTATTTATTTATTTATATTTGGAGGAGGTACTGGGGATTGAACCCAGGACCTCATGCATGCTAAGCATGCACTCTACCACTTGAGCTATACCCTCCCCCTCCATCCACTTTCTTAATGATGTCTTTGAAACACAAAATTTTTACATTTTGATGACCTATTTTTTTCTTAATTTCATTTCTGGATTGTCTATTGCTAATGTATAGAAATACAACGATTTTTGCATATTGATTGCGTATCCTGAAACCTTGCTGAACTCACTTATTAGCTATAATAGATTTTTGTGTGTGCTTTGTGGGCGGGATGGGGGAGTGCAGATATGCAATTTCCACATACATTATCAAGCCATCAGCTGGTAGAGATTATTTCATCTCTTCTTTTAATCTGGATTTCATTTACTTGCCTAGTTACCCTGACTAGAACCTCCAATAAAGTATTTAATAGAGGTGGTGAGAGTAGACATTCTTGTCTTGTCATTAGGCAAAAAGCTTTTAATCGTTCATCATTATGATGTTGATCCAATCCCCTTCTATTGCTAGTTTGTTCGGTGTTTCCCTTAATTATGAAAGAGGGCTGAATTTTGTCAAGTGCCTTTTCCGCATCTATCGGGACAAGTGGTCTTTGTCATCTGTTCTGTTGATATGCTATAATACATTGCTTAATTTTCATGTGTTATATCTATCACGTACATCTGCCTTTATAAGTTATTTCTAGAAACAATCATAATTTTATCACTTTGGGAATTTAATTCAATTATCATAATAGGAAAACTTATTAAATAAGAGTAGATAATTTTTTAAACCTATCTGATGAAAATAGATCTACACTGAAATTCAAATGTGAAAAAAAATTTCTATCAATAATAATTTTGTCTAGCAATAAATTTCAACCATGTTTAAGAGTGCTGTGTAAGGTCCCAAAACATACCTGGTTGTGGTAAGCAACCGGAGCATACTGCTTATAAATTGGAGCTAATTCTGTAGCCAAACTCTGTAAATTATCTTCAAGATTTTTCTCCTATAGGAAAAGACAGTCCAAAAAAGTTGTTTCATAGTAACATGAATTATGAATTTATATAAGATATGAAAATGAACTATATACATCATTGCTGGTGTGTGGTTGATGCAAAATTCATACTTACCCTGATAAATGAGCTACCGTAGAAAATAATGTTTTTTTTTGTAAAAATCTAAACTATTATTGTCATGCTTGAATTTAGTCTTTTAAAATTAAAATTCTATGTTACCAGCTAATGAGAAATTTAAATGGTGTTAGAGGTAAGTTGCAAAACTGCTCATATTGCTAAAAATGAGAACTATATTTTATATTTATTCGACAGTACAGAGCACTTGAAGTAAATCAAGACAACTTCCCTGCTAGCAAGGGGAGCTATGGGAGAATCCTGACACAGTGCAAGTTTCTATAACAGATGGGAGAGCAACACACATAAGGTACATACTTTGTATCAGAGCCTGTGCTAAGAGCTTTAAATACAATAAGTAGGCAATGGGTTGTCTGAAACCAGTGTTTACTACATATTGGCTACAAATTGAGGAAGATCTAATGGAATTATGGAGAAGCCATAAAACCATATCAAGAATCTGGATTCTAATGACAGTAGAAACACTGACTTTTTCAAAGTAAAACTGTCGTGACAAGAGTATCAAAAATGTCACTGATGGCAGTATGAGGTACGAAGCAGAGAAAGGAGCCTTTGGCAACAATGGCTGGAAGACCACTGTGATAGTTTTTCAGAGATGATTATATACTAAATCAACGAACAGTCACATCAAGGGAAGGCAAATGAGAACTGACAGCAAGGCTGAAGGAGGGACTTAAGGTTTGAAGGCTTCCGCCTTATTGGAGATTTGGTGGATGCTAAGAACTCAGAAGGAAAACTTTCGTGTGGATCAGTTCACTACTGGTATGCAGCAGACTATTATAGAAGCCAAAGCCACACAGCAATGTACACGTGGGAGGTTAATTCTTGACTGCTTTTTACAAGCCTCAGTTTTGGCAACTGTAGAGTATCAGTGATAATCCTTTTGGTTTCTTACATTTATGTTGGTGCTTTCATTGAAAAAGAAATTCATATATATAGGGTCTATATCTGGATTGTTCCATTCATCTGCCTACTTAATGTATCTGTTACTTAATGTAACAATAAATATAGTCAGGGAAGTCAAAACCCTATTTTAAAAACACTTCCTAGCTATATTCAGACATTAATTATTCCATTTATTTGGGGAAAGCATCAGAATTATGAATTAAATACCTATTAAAAAGATTTTACTGTGTATTTTAACACTTGAAATAGTGAGTGGGATAATTGTGGCCAAAAAAAACTCTTGGCCAACTCCAATTCACAGAGCAACCAGAGAGATTTCTTTAAAAAAAAAAAAAAGAGCAAGTGTAATTAGATCACTCTCTGCCTTAAAATCCTTTAATGATCTTCCAAAATTCTTGACTTGTCTTACAAGGCTGCTGATGCACCTCACTCTCCCTTGCCTGCTGAGCTTCAGACTGGCCTTTTGTCAGTTCCTGAAATGAGCAATGCTTCTTCCTGTATTGTAAACACTACATAAATGTTACTCACTGTTAACAATAACCACAAACAAAAACTAATCTCACATGAATTATATAACAGTTCTATTATTCTAGAATAAACATTTAACCGTCATGTAGTATTATTATTTCTGTATACAAACAGCTTCATTGCATAGTTTTTTTTGAAAGAAAACAAACTGGTTGATTTTATGGGAGAATTGACATCTCATTATCAAGTGTTCTGACCTTCAGGTATTTTGTATGTCCCTTACTAAATTTTTATAGTTTAGTTTTCTCCCTAAAGGTCTGATAAATGCCTTGTTAGATTTCTTCTCAGGTACTTTATCTGCAAAAGAACTCTCTTTAGAGTCATCTCTTTGTTTTATTGCAATAGATCAGAACTCTAGAAAATACTAAATACTACATAATTTTGATTACCTCTTTAAAGGGATTATTGTCTATTTATTCTGAGCTTTCCAAAAGATGTTATATTCATTGTATTACAGATGTAGTTGGATTAATTCCTACTGTTTTATTTTGTTTTCTAATTATTCTGTAACCTAATGATTTTTAAACTACCTTTGCTGATTTATGAATGGATTTTTTTCTTTTTAAAGATTTTTTTTCCACAACTAGTTCAAAAGTTATAAATTCAATTTCTATACATTTAAAAAAATTTTAAACATACACTTTCTCCAATATGTTTCACTTACAATATCTAGAGCAGTGTTTTCCAAACTGTGGGTCATGACTCATTAGTGGGCCATGAAATCAGTTTAGTAGGTCACAACTAGCATTTAAAAAAGAAATGAAATTTTATAAAATATGTTTTACTGCATCATAGTGATTCTTAGCAATAACCGTATATAATATTAACTTTGAATGTTTTAATATTATCTTTATTACATATAATAAGGCTAAGTATTGTTTTGTGATAGTTTTATTTATTTACTTCAATATATATGTATATCTGTGTAGTTGTTTATAATATAAAATGTTTTTTACTCTTGGTCACAGCACAAAGTTTGAAAAACACTGATCTTGGAGTTAATCAGTATCTAAATCCTCCCCAATCCAAACAAAGCATAAAACATTACCGCACTTAGTTCCTGTAGGTGCCCCACCCCCTCCCACTGCCTACCCACCCCTGAATTGATATGAGTATGGAATTATACTTATAGGTTGTTATTTCAATTAAAAAATGTAAGTATTCAACTTATTTAAACTTAACAGTAAGGTTGACTAATTTCTTTGCTCACCATGGCCTCGTGTTCCGGACAGATTGGTTCCGGTTTCATATATCTTCTTTCTGGATTACGTCCTTTAGTAATTCTTTCATAGTAGTGCTGTGGGTAGTAAACTTTCTGAGTCTTTGAAATGTTGGCAAATTGCTTTATTTATTCCTCCTACTTTGGCTAGGGATAAAATTCTAGGTTCTTTTAACAATGATTCTCTTTGGGGTTAGGGGAGGAGGAGGAAAGAGCCAGGGACAATTGGAATTTGGGTTGATAGTTGAAGACTTTACCTACATTATTTAGAATTTTAAACTATTTACATATATATATATATCTATATATATAGTTACTAGTTTGTCACTATTTTTTAATATTTAATTTTTTTTACAATTTAAAAAAATTTTAAAGGAAATTACTTAGACATTCATTGTGAAATTCGTTAAGTAAAAAGGACACTTACGTGTAAGGGAGAACTTGGATCAATTCTAAATCTTCTAGGACTTGGGCTTCTACCAAATTTGCAGCCATTGAAATACATACTCCATGAACAGCCAAAAGAGAAGGAAGCTCCGCAAGTCTCCGGATCAGTTCCTTGACATGTGCAGGTACGACTGTAAGATGGTAATTGCAAGGGAATGAGCTGATAAATTAAAGCTGCCAAACAAGTAGAAAAATTAGCCATTTATTTATGTTGTTGAAATAATGAATAGGAAGGAGAGAAAAATGTAGTTTAACTATTGGCTCCAAGACCTCAAAGTCAACAACACCAATAATGGAACAAATTGACTTAAACCCTATTACTGTGACTTGACTGTAGTATTCTTGCCAGTAAAATTCCTGAGTTGAATTGAATCAGGGAGAAACAATTAGACTAACCAAAATTGAGCAACAGTCTACAAAATGAGCCTGTCCATTTCAAAAAAAGTCAATGCAATGAAAGACAAAGACAGACTGACTAAGATAAAAGAATTAAGAGACCAAAAGGTAAAAGAACTCAATTCATCAAGTGTGTGTGGAGGTAACCTATGAGGTATATTATTGGGAAATAAATGATATTTGCAAATGAACAGTGGGTTAGAGAATAGCATTCTATTAACGTTAAATTTCCTGGTTTTGATTATTAAACTGGTTATGTAAGAGAATGACTTCATTCTTAGAAAATACTCTGGGAGCTATTACTTAGGGGAAAAAGTCATAAAGTTTGCAATTATCTCACAAATAACCCAGAAAGAAAATATAGAAAATCAATAATGATAATAACACGTACATTTGTGTGTATGTGTGACCATGTGTATAATTGTAAATGTAATAGCTGTTAACAATAGGGGAATCTAAGTAAGGATATTTAAGAATTCACCGAAGTATTTTGCATCATTTCTGTAAGTATAAATTTCAAAAAACAGTGATATGCTGGATATATATTGAGTGAAATACAATAGAACTTATTTTATGGATTCTTGGGAAAAATAAAAAAGACAATACATGTATATACTTTATTATTGTACATCAACATAACAAAATAATTAGACATTTTAAAATGATGTATATATACTTGTTGACATTAGAAAGATAATAAAAATGTGATGAAACATTGATTTTAAGAACAAAGGAATGCTCTGGAAGGCATACAAATAATCCTGTGGGGGGGGGGTGGGTATAGCTCAGCTGTAAAAAAAAAAGTGCATGCCAAAAAAAAAAAAAAAAAAAAAAAAAAGTGCATGCCTAGCATGCACAAGGTCCTGGGTTCAATCCCCAGTACCTCTGTTAAAATAAATAAGTAAAAGTAAAAAAAAGTAAATAAATAAACTGAGTTATCTACTCCCCCAAACAAAAACCAATAAAAATAAAATATTAAAAAAAAGTCTCGTGTGGAGGTTAGAGAGGAGATGAAATATTTTGCTTATATTTTGTATAATGATACTTCTTTTGAAAAAAAAGAGAGTGAGACCTATGAGGAAAAATACACAAAACAGTCTTGAAGAATACGAAAGTAAAACTGAACAAATGGAAAGAAAAATCATGTTATGCGGAAGGGAAGGTTCAATATCATAATGATGTCAGCTCATTCTGAGTTAATTTAATGCAATCCCATTAACAATATCACTAAATTTATCTTAAAACTAGAAAAACTGATTATAAAGTTCATTTGAAAGCACAAAAGTAAAAGAATAACAAAGAAAGCTTTGAAAAAGAGCAAGAATGGTGAGCTAGCTTTTCCAAATACTGAAATATATTATTATGACCCTATAATTAAAAAATGTGGTACTAATACCTAAAAAGACAAGACAGTGATACAGAATTCATATACAAGAGAGGACTCCACTGCATATGTAATTTTTGTATAAAGTAGTATTTCAAAGCAAGGGGAAAAGAAGTACTCTTTAATAAGTAGTGTCAGGATAAATGGAAAAAAGCATAAATGGATTTCCTCTTCTCTCTTCTGCTCAGCATAAATTTTAAATGCCTCAGAGATTTATGTTTTAAAAATTCACCATTCAACAAATAATAAAAGAAAAATGGATGAGTTTTTCTATAACCTGTACATGAGAAAAATGTTCTTAAATATCACTCAAAATTCAGACATAAATAAAGGCAAAGATAGATATAATAAATCACATTAAAAGAAAACCTTTGCAAAATATGATGCAGCAAAAGTAAAAAGATAAACATCAAGGTGGCAAAAGCATTTAGAAATTATATCACAAAGGGTTAATAGCCCCAATATGTAAAAATAGAGAAAAAAATGAACAATCCTTTAGAAATATGGGCTAGAATAATTAACAGATGGCTGACCAAAAAACACAAAAACGGGCAAATGCTCTAAACAATATGAAAAAAACTCTTATAATATGAAAAATGCAAATTAAAGTAAATTGATGCCATTTATCCACTATTAAATGGGCGAAGACTCAAGCTTGACAACATATTCATTTGAAAACTGTAGGAAAACAAATATTCTCTTCCATTGCTAGAGGAAATGCAAAATAGAACAATTCCTTATGGAGGAGCTGTTCCTTTATGGAAAAATCCCTCTCCTCCAGACTCTAGTGAGAAGAATCAGATATCAAGGTGGGAAGAAAAGAATATTCTAAAGGAGAATAACCTAAAATGGTCTTAACTCACTGTGAAACCAAGTCTCTTTCTAAAGAAATGTTCACTCTTTTTAGTTGCACAATACCTAAAATTCTGTTCTCCCATCTAATATCCGTAGTTGGCAGTTAATTTAATATTCTATAATAACATGTGAATGGCAAAGCAGTACAAAACAGATTTGATTACCTTTCATTGAGAGTGCATCTTCGGTCTGTGGGATGACCATTGTACGACTTCAGATTACCGGTAAGCTCAGAGTACAATCTGTCAGCCATCGGGAGAGGGATGCCGTCCCATACCATGATGAGCACCACCATCACGGCTGTTGGACAGTGGTGGCCTGTACGCTGTCGGACGAGGCAAAGAACTTTCTCCTCGTCGCTGCTTCTTCTCAAAACCTGCAAAAGCAGAATGCATTCATTTATGGAAAATAAGAAACCTAAAGTCAAATGCAGTGGCTATTGCTTTTAAAAGTCTGTATCATTGCATTTTAGTTTTTAAAAAAATTACTATTTCTCAAAGGGTTGAAGCCTATAGGACCTTCAGTTGTCAGACTAGCTGCCTCCACACAACTCATCAAAGGTATCCAAGGTTACTTGACTGACAAACAACAGGCAGAACAGAAATCTGTGGAAACAGTCTGTGTTTTATTTCACTGTTGATCCAGTATTGCAAAACAGACAACAGAGGATCCCATGGAAAAGAGCCTAATTAACTGCTCTGCTCCTCCATTATTGCCACAACAGGACAAATCTACCTAAACGGGGAGAGCCAGGGATTCCTAACATTACAAATAAACTTGAGCACTGAAATTCAGTATCTGAAAAAAGTTATGGAGCTTTTCCATGGGTGAATGGTTTTACCATATAGAATAATTAATATATATATATAGCAATATTCCTGCAGTTCTTGTGATTTTTCCATGCTACCACAAAGATTTATCATACCCATCTTATCATAAGATTAACGTGGTCCAGCTGACATGGTGAATGCAAATTATAACAATTCACTTTGAATATTTATCCATTTATCTTACACTGCATCATACCAATGGGTTGCTTAAAAAGGCTTCCAAAATATTTAAAATATTGTCCAGTGGTCCTACTGTTTATCGTAAAAGATTACATTAAAATGTTGACACCATGTAAAATCATCCAACTATGTTTAAAACTCCCTCCACATGTCACAAATTTACAGAGCAGAGACACTTAACTGTACACAATCAGTAAATGATAAAACTGCTCACCCTTGTGACCAGAATGGGGCACCCAATAACAAAAAATTCCATTTTTGTTGCTAAAATAATATTACAAAAACTTGAGATGAAACTTCTTAAGATGTTAGTTACCCAATATCACTTTCTTCTGTCACTCCAGATGGTTAACAATCATTGCTACCCAGGCATCCCTTGAGTAGAGTTGGCTTTAGGACCTTCCCCCTAAACACAATTATTTATATTAAAATTTTTTTCTATATTTGTATGTCCTTTTACAGCCAAATAAGAATACATTTGCTTTCAAATATGCTCAAATGTAAAATGATATTGTATCAAACAAAATTACATCAGATAATTTTCATGTTGTTAAACCAACAATTAAGTTATCATGATCCAGTCTTTATATGGGAAATGCTAAAATGCTATTGTGTGTGTGCTTTTTCCAGATTTTCCAAATTTCCTTCAGTGAGTACTAGAAAATTAAGGAGATCTAGGTTCAGTAAGCTGCTTTAATTATTGTTACAACATGTATATCTATATCACCCAAAAATCCTATTTTAAATCCTAAATCCCAAAAATGATATTAATAGGTGGGTGGGGTCTTTGGGAGGTGATTAGGTCATGAGGGGGAAGGCCTCATGAGCAGAGTGTTTCTTTAAAGTAGACCCCACAGAGCTAACTCACCCCTTTAACCGTATGAAGATACAAAGAGAGGAGGGCCCCACCAACCATGATGGCACCCTGATCTAAACCCCAGAACTGTGAAAAATGTCTATTTTTTATAAGCCATCCAGTCCAGTATTTCCTCATAGTCTAAATGGAGTAAGACAAGTATTAAACCCATGTAAGACTTCTGAAAACTGTAAAAACATTATTGAAAGAAATTAGAGAAGACCAAATAAATGAAGAGATACCACATTCATGGAATAGTTGTTACTATAATGATGTCAATCTCCCCCAAATTGATTTCGAGATTTGATGCAAAATCTCAATCAAAGCCCTATCAGAGAAGGTTTTGTTTTGGGTGGAAATTAACAAACTTACTGTAAGGTTTATATGGAAATGCAAAGGACCAAGAAGTACCAAGAAAAGGAACAAAGACAGAGAAAGTGATTTAATATCAAAATCGACTCTTAAGCTAAGTAATATAGTCCAGCATTGGTGAAATGACAAATAAAGAGATCAGTGGAATAAAACAGAGTGCAGGAGATCCATATAAATAGGGTCACCTGACTTATGACACAGTTGACAATGCAGTGCAATGCCAAACGCAGTCTTTTCAAGAAACATTAGCCAACAGAAGATTAAGAAAGTATAAAGGCAAGTAATACAGTGGAAGACATATTTCCAACACAATTGACAAAATATTCTTCTCTGAAATATGTAAAGAACTTCTGCAAATGAGTAATAAAAACACAACAGAAAATTGGCCAAATAAAATTAAATAAGCTCAACAGAAGAGAATATCCAAACAGATGATCAGGATATGAAAATATGCTCACATTATTAGTTATCTAGTAAAGTTACAAAAAAAAATTAAAAGCACTACATATGTTGGTGGTTATAAAATGGTATAACTGCCATTGAAAACAGTATGAAGTTCCTCAAAAATTAAAAATAGAACTACCATTTGACCCATCAATCTTACTTCTAATATATATCCAAAAGAATTGAATGTAAGGGCTGAAACACATATTTGGATACCCATGTTCATTGCATCGCTATTTAAAGGTCACAAGGTGAAAGCAACACAAATGTCCATGAACAGATGAATGGATAAACAATGTGATATATGCCTACAATGGAATATTATTCAGACTTAAAAAGGAAGGCAATCTTGTCACATGCTACAACATGGATGAAACTTGAGGACATAACGCTAAGTAAGCCAGTCATGAAAAGACAAACGCTTTATGAGTTTACTTACACGAGATATCTAAGGTAGTCAAATTCACAGAAACATAAAGTAGAATGAATGGCATTAGGGGCTAGGTGATAGGAAAATAGGGAGTTATATAATTAAGGGAGTTTCAGATTTGCCAAATGAAAAAATGTTCCTGATATCTGTTTCACAATAACATGAATAAACACAATATTACTGAAATGTACACTTAAAAAATGATTAGAGGAGGGGAGGGTATAGCTCGAGTAGTAGAGTGCCTGCTTAGCATACACAAGGTCCAGCACCTCCTCTAAAAATAAACAAGTAAACCTAACTACCTCCCTCCCACCAAGAAAAAAAAAATTTTAATGGTTAAGGTGGTAAATTTTATATTATTTTTGTGTTATTTTACCACAATTTTAAAAAGGAGGAAACAAACCTCAAAAAAAAAAAAAAAAGCACCATACACCCAGGAATGTCTAAAATGAAAAAGAAAATGTCAAGTGTTAGTAAGAATGCAGAGCACCTGGAACACTAATACATTACTCATGAGAATGTAAAAAAAGATACTCACTTTGGAAAACTGTATATTAGTAACAGCCGAAGCGGTATGTAGGCATATCCCCACAATTTAGCAATTACATTTCTAGGTATATAAAAAACAGAAATGTATCCTTGTATTTCCCAAAGACAACACAACTATTCATAATTACCCCAAACTGATAACAACCCAAATAAATGTTAATCACCAGAAGAATGGCTCAGTAAAATTTAACTATTCATAATAGAACACTAACGAGCAGTGAGCTTGAGAATGACCTACAGTTACAAACAACATGGCTAAATCTCACAATCATAATGCTGTGAGAAAGAAGACAGATGCAGAATACATACTGCAAGACTGCATTTATATATAGTTAAAAGCAGGCAAAATTAATCAATAATGTTAGGAGGCAGGAGAGTCGTTAGTTGTAGGGAGTGGCTAGTGACTGGAAGAAAGGGCAAGTAATACTGAATGTTGGTTACACTTAAAGTGTGTACACTTCAGAAAAATTCTGCGACCTTAGGATTTCTGAAGTTTTCTGTACCTAAGTTACAGTAAAATAAAAAGTGTACAATAACCTAAATTTAAAACAAAAAAAACAGAAACTGCTTAGTCTTTATTGGCTCAGGACATTTTAGCAAGTTTCTTAACCTTTCTGTAGTAGCACAGACCTAAGATCTAATACATATTAGCCACTATTTTACATCTCTTTGCTTTATTACTGCATACTTGGCTCCTGAGCACAGAACTCGACTCATGGAGACTCTCATCAAATATTTGTTGAATGAATGGTTAAAAACCACAAATCCCAATGTGGTTATATTTTATGAAAACTTCAAAAACTACATGTTATACTAATAATAAGACAGAAACTCACATTTCAGGGACAGATGTAAATGATACAAATATCCCAAATTTAAAAGCTTTTGGCAAGAACCACATTATTTTGTACCTGGAACAATATAGCTGGAACCACATGACAGACTCGCTCTGAGTAAGTGGTATATCCAAACATCTGTGAATAATGTTCATGATTACTGTCCTGTCATCTTAAAATATTTATTCTTATACTGTTATGCAATTGATATATCCTATGAAACATCATATAGTCATTGTGCTAAAAACATACCCAAATTGAAAATGTTGGAATGAAGAATGTTCTAAATAAATGGCTTTTATAAATACTATCTTGTTTCTTCTTATCTGCTTTATTTAAATTTAAATATCTTAAAATTCACCCTTTTAATGTATGCAATTCAATGGTTATTAGTAAATTCAGATATAATTTTAGGACACTTCCATTCCCCCCGAAGAAATCCCAACAGCAGTCATGTCACATTTCTACCTTTTCTCAGCTACCATTACTCACCACTGCATGGATATACCACTTTATGTTTATCAATTCATTGGTTGTCATTTGGATTGTTGTCACCTACCCTATTATAAATGACGCTGCTATTCATGTAACAAGTTTTTATTTAGACATATATTTTCATTTCTCTTGGGTTTATACCTAGGAGTGGAATTGCTTGGCCATATGGTAATTATGGTGATCCTTTTAAGGAAATACCAGAATTTTCCAAAATGGAGGAATCATTTTACATTCCCACTAGGAATGGACAAGGGTTCCAACTTCTCTACATCCATGCCAACACTTTTTACTGTCTGTCCTTTCCTTATGTCCATTCTAGTGTGAAGTAGTATTTCTTGATGACTAATGATGTTGGAGAAGCCTGCCCCATCTGGTGGCAGGCGGAATCACTGCCTGCTTGTCAACGTAATCGTTATAAAAATAAATGTGAAAAAACAGCAACTTTTTACTGATCATGGAATTAAACTGACAGCAATTAAATATGTATAACCACCTGGCATGTCTCTTAAATTGCACTAAATGAATTCGGGAGCACTTGGTTTGGTCAGAGGCTGAGAGCCTGCAGGCACCTTTGGCTAGATCCCTGGCTGGAGGGTGCAGGAGCCTCCCTCCCTCATGGACATACCTTCCATTGATCAGAGAGTCCACTGGTACATAGTCCTTTCAGAGCAAACAGAGCCAAGGCTACAATGAAGAGGTTGATGCTGAGAAAGAGAACTACCAGGAGAAAACTTTTGTTGACAAGGACTGGGCAAGGGACTAAGTGGAATACTACCAGGTTACAAGGCTTGGATCTCTGGCTGGCTTCTTGAGTCTTCTGAGCTCCCGAGTGTTGGCTCTGTGGAAACGTTACCAGCTGTGGCTTCAGGATTGACCTGCTCCAGTGTCTGTGGCCTGACTGACCCAGGGTGGATACAGCAGGGTTTGGCCAAGTCTTTTTTTTTTTTTTTAAGTTTCTTTTTTTGAGGGGGGAGATAATTAGGTTTATTTATTTATTCATTTCAACTGAGGTACTGGGGATTGAACCCAGGACCTCGTGCATGCTAAGTGCACACTCTACCACTGCACTATACCCTCCCCTCTCTGGTTTGGCCAAGTCTTGAGGGATAAGGCCTCCACCTTGGAGACCAGGCTAATATGAGGTGTAGGTGCTGGTCCTTTTCTGGCAGCCAGTTCCTGTACCTTGGTGATGGTCACTGATGACGTGGACACAGAAGCCAAGTGATGGGGGTGGGGCCTGGGGTTGCGTTTGAGAGGGTGGGTGTGGGCCGACGTGCTGTGTCAGCCAGAGGGTGGGCCTTCTGTGGACAAGTTAAGTACTTGGGGGCTTGTAGGCATAGTGCTGACTGTGGAGCTGCCCAGTGTGTGCTCTGGAGGACTGTGTGCCCACAGGGCCATTTGCACTTACTGGGGATCTGAGCCATGTTGAAGTCACCGGCAACTTGCTCCCTATCGGCGCCTGCACGCTGGGTATTCAGGGAACTGGCTGGAGGGCAGATGCCCTGGGGTGGGAGACCTGGGTGTCCTGGAGGATATGAGGTCAAGGGTACCATTTGCAGTTGCTTCTACGCCTATCCCATTTTCCCTGCTGTGACTGAGTAGAGTTGGGCTCAGATACCAAAGTCTTTTTATTATTGATTGTCCTTTTATTATTGAGCTGAGTTATTTTTATAATCCATACACAAACCTCATCAGATATTTGATTAACAAATACTTCCCCTCATTCTTACTTTTCTGTAACCTTTCTTGATAGTCATTTGAAAATTTTGATGAATGCCAATTTGTCTTTTTCCCCCCTTGTGCTTTTGATGTTTTATTTAAGAAAAAAATCCAAGTTCCCACAGATCTACAGTTATGTGTCTAACAATTTCGTAGTTTTAGCTCTGACATTTGGATCGATGATCCACTTTGAGTTAATTTTCATATGCATTGTGGTAAGAATCCAACTCATTTTTTTTGTATGTTGATATCCCAGCACCTTTTGTTGAAAAGAGTATTCTTTTCCCAAGGAATAGTCATGGAATTCGTATTGAAAATCAATTGATCATAAATGTGAGGGTTTATTTTCTGACACTCAGTTCCACTGAGCCAAACTGAGTCTAGCCTTGTGTCAATATTACACTTTCTTGATTACAATAGCTTTGTAATACTTTTTTTAAAAAATTTTATTTCTCAATGGAGGTACTGGGGATTGAACCCAGGATATTGTGCATGCTAAGCATGTGCTCTACCACTGACCTACTCCATCCTCTGTAATACATTTTAAAATTAAGAAGTCAGTCTTCCACCTTTGCTCTTCTTTCTCAAGATGTTTTGGCTATTCTAACATGCTGTACTATTAAGTTAAGAATGGACACTCATACATTTAGAGATGATACTGAGAAAGTAAAGAACATCTTAAAACAAAATGATCAGTAATTGAAGATTGGCATGCTCTAAGAAATTATCCCCATACTTAATATATTTATTCCTGTGACCACTACACTCCAAAACTCAGTATCACAGAGAAAACTGAAGCAGGATTTCAACAACAGAAAATGTCAGTTTTATTAAGGAATGTATTCAATGTTAACTTTGCTGATTATAATATCTATTAAAAATTCATTGTATTGCTATCACTTAATATTTCTGCATTTCTCTCCTATGTTTAAATCCTACATTCTGCTATTTTAACTCAATTTATTATCAAAATCATTTGAACAAAAGTTCTGGGGAGCTATTAGAATGACGTCTAATTATACCTTCCTCCTATAATTTCTAGAGAAATAAACATCAAAAGCAAACATCAGGTAAAAAAAAAAAATACTGCTGCAACCCAATTTGGAGAAGGAAATGAAGACTTTATGCTCTCAATTTTGAAAAGTAGCTGATAATGAACAAAAAGTTTCAAAAGAGCCCAATTTGAGCCCCAATTTAAAGAGAAATCTTCTACGCAGAAGAGACTTCAAAATCCATGGGTAAAAATGTGCAATGGAAATGGAATAAAGCAATTAGGTGATGAGTTCCACTGAACTCTAAAATGAGGTATGTAAAATATATGGAAAGCAGAGCCCAAGAACCCATTACTATTAGCAGATTACATCTCCATTTGTCATAACTGATCCAACTGTTTACTTAATAGCAGTATATTTTATTCTATGTTAATTGTACCTCAGTAATTTTTTTAAAAAGGGAGAAGAATATGACTATCTAAAGACTATTTAACTGAATGACAAGTCTAAGTCACTTAGGTATTTCATCACAATTTATTTCATTGTAAAGTCTGAATCTTTAAGATGTGATAAATGACAACTAAGTATAACCAAATGATCCTGGATTGGATTCTGAATCAGGACAGTATTTTTTTTTCTTTTTCCATAAAGGATACTATTGGATGTAAGTCCTAAAGATTAGATAATATTGTATCAGTATTGATAATTGTCCTGAGGTCATGTAAGACAATGTCTTTGTTTTAATGAAAAACATACCAATATACTTAGGGGTAAAGGGCATCATGTTTACAAATTAGTGTTAAAGGGCTTGAGGGGGAGGGTATAGCTCAGTGGTAGAGTGCATGCTTAGCATGCAAGAGGTCCTGGGTTCAATCTCTAATACCTTCATTAAAATAAATAAACCTAATTATCTCCTCCACCAAAAATAAAGGGGCTCAGAAAAAAGAGATGGGGAGGGGTAAAAAAGAGAGAAGGTGGAAGAGATAAAGATAGAGCAAAGGAAAGATGGTAAAAAGTTACATTTAGGAAATGATAATATAGAGTATACAGGAATTCTATTCTTGCAACTTTTGAGTAAGTGAAATTATTTCAAAATAATTTTAAGTTAAAAAGTATTCCTATGGTGCTGGCTAAAGTTTTGGGACATTGTGTATTGTATTTCCAGTACAAGCAAGCACTCAAGGCCCTCAGAAATGGACAAGCTCCAGGACAATCATTGTCAGAAACAATCTAAGAAGAGTAAAGAGTAAGTCCTTGTACAATCTGAAGAATAAAAAATGGGGGAACTTTGTAAAGGAAAATCTCACTTTTCGGTTAAACTCAATCTGTGGAACAATGAATATTCAATGTATATTGTTTTAGATAAAATCAGAAATACATCAATGCAACTATGAACTTGAGTAAACCAATTAGTAGCCAAGTCCAAAATACTGTCAGGTTAGTAAGATGTCATTTTGTCTAAACAAAACATGCTGAAAAATAATACCATAAGTGAAATGATACAAACCCAAAATTGAATGTAAAGCATCATTTTCACTAAAGGGAAAAATATGAGCAATGCATTTTTCTACTGAAATATTGTTGGGGGGGGTAAATGTAAGACATTTGTGAGAGGTTTGTATGAATAAAGTACAAAGTAGAGCCACACTCTTTCTGGAGAAAGTGGGAAGGCTTCACAGAGGAGACCTTCCTTAAAAGACTAGAAAGCGTTTGCCACCAGAGAAAAGATAGTACAAAGGCAATTCTAAGATTTTTGGAAAACAAGCCCACAAGGCAACAATGTTATTTAAGGAAGAATTCCACCAATTGTATCCCCACCAGATGGCTTCTCTGATTATATAACTCCTTAATTAAATATATATATTTATATATACACACACATATATATATTTGTATCTATTATATAATATTAGCTCTATTTCTGGGATCTCTGACATGAAGATAATGCTTGTTCTGTTCTCAAGATGTAGCTCAAGGGTCAACACCTCCCCGAAGTCCTTGCTGGACCCTCACCTGCAAAAGTTAGTCTCAGTTACCTTTCTGCTCCATCTATATGCCATTCTCAAGCAGGGAAGTGATAGGGGAGTAGTACTAGCATATTGATGATTGCTTAAGTTGTGGGGGGAAAAAAGGATTAGAGCAGTTTCTACTATAGCAAGCTAACTCAGCTTCTAGTCTTAGAATATTTATACAGGTAAGAGAAAAAAATATTGAAATACCTTTTTAATTCCCCTGCCTCCAAAAACTAGAGGAGAACATTAGATGTATGTACATTCTTGCCTTGTATAAAACAAAAAATATTTGTAATGTTGATGAATAGTATATAGGCATTTAATTATTTCCCAGTATAATCACTAATTTCCCTTACTTAGACTTCATAATTGTTCTTTTGGAAACACAGCATTTTGTTTATTGGATCAGAATCACTACTATGGTGTGTGCTGGTACCTGCGGACACTTGAACATACAAACGCATTGAAACTATTAGTTATACATACTAGAAAAAAAGGTGAGAATTTAGGTCAAATAGACACTGTGATTAAAAAAATAAAAAGAAAATAGTGGTATTATAAACAGAATACTTTTTTTTTTATAGACGTAACAATCTTTCTAGAAGATTCAGGGGAATCAAAGAAAAATATACTGGATTTTTAAAGAGCATAAAAAAGCAGTTCCTTATAAATACTGAAGACTCAACAGCTTTAGTATATAC
Organism: Camelus ferus; assembly: GCF_009834535.1. Taxonomy (NCBI): domain Eukaryota; kingdom Metazoa; phylum Chordata; class Mammalia; order Artiodactyla; family Camelidae; genus Camelus; species Camelus ferus. The sequence continues at coordinate 49,172,782 of NC_045706.1, read as the reverse complement.
CAGCAATAACCAAATAGAAGTTTGATTTAAAGTTTTAATTAAACATAGCTGTGAGGATTATCTTAAGGGAAGTGCATGTAAATAATATTTCAATTAAATCTTCCTAGATGGAAGATTAAACATTAAAAGATTTTGATTCTAGCCACCAATCTGTTCCCCATTCTACATTTACTTAGCCTGTTTCTAAAGTTCATATGAAAAAGATTTTTTTAAACAAAGGAGAGGAAAATGTCCTTTGAATTTAAAACTTTTCTTCAAAACTATAGGTAAAAATTCAGTACCAGCCTAGCAGTGGTCTACCTTAACGGGTTAATGAACAATGTCAACAAAAATGGACATGTGGAAAATGAAATGGAATTTAAAAATCAACAAAAAAAATTTCAAATTAACTATTAGATCAATACATAAAATTATAAAAACATGAGACACAAATTTTATAATATTAGGATGGGAAAGGCAAGATGAAAATCCTCTGAAGGCACAGAGAAAGTGACAAAAGTTTGACATGCCAAGAATTTCAAGCTTCTGTACAAGTTAACAGTCAAGCACTAAAGCTAAAAGAAAATGTAGTATTAGACAATGGCAAAGTATATGACAGAAGTATAATTATTTACAAAAGTAAAAACTAAACTAAAAAAAAAAGGTTATGAAGAGTGAATTCATAGAAGAAATACAAAGGGCTAATAAATATATAAAGAAACCTAACTTTACTAGTTAAAATGCAAATTTAGTCAAGATACTGATTTTTCACTTAGTAGGTTAACAGTGTAAAATGGATTCCACCAGTAAATTACTGTTTTCTTCTATTAATACTTTTTAACAACAATAAGAAAAAGATTTATTCTTAATACAAGTATTATAAATCAAAAATCTGGGAAGAATCTATCCTTGTTCAGCCTTTTTTTTTTAAACACTAAGCAAGTTCTTTGATGCCTTCTTTATAATTTCTAATACTGGATCCAAACCACCCACGAAGAATTGAAGGGTATAGTCTATTTCAGTGTTCAAAGAGGAGCAAAATCTCTTGAGTAGCTTCAGCTCGAAGACAATCCTATGTTTGTTTAATCAAACATTCTTGAAATTTAGGAAGTTATAGAATCATCAGTTTTACCATAACTTATATTGACTATCATGCTTCTGGTTACATGCTTCAGCAGTTGCCCACCATTTTTAATTGCAATTCCTAACATCTTAACTCTAAGTTTGGGTATACCCTAAATTGCTAAACATTATCTCAGAGGATAAAACTAGGATGGGTTTTAAAATTTGAAAGTAATAGGTTTTTAAAATTTAATTTTAACAGAGAACTTTAATTTTATGCTTGGATTTCACACTGATTTAACAATTTAAATTTAAAAATTAAAAACAGTATAAAACTATATTGCTTTTTTTTTTAAAGAGCAAATAAAATGATCCTAGTAATATAATCTTAGCTGTAAAGATGCCAAGGAGACTAGGGTCCTACATCAGCTCCAAAGAAGGACTAGGTTAGAATCACAGCTAGAAACAATATTTATATCAAGTGTTGGGTATATTACTAGAGTGACATCATTTGAGTTTATCAATCATCATGTGAGACAAAGAACGGTCAAATTTTCAACACGAAATAATTGTGGTCACCCCCCTCCCCCCCCAAAAAAACCCAATTCATTCATTAAGATCATTTAAATCTCCCTATATATTATAATAAAATGAACTTCAACCTAGGGAAGGCAGGAGGTGATGACTAGGTACATGAGGGGTATTCTTGGGTGGTGGTGATAATATAATTCTTAATCTGGGTGGTTTTACTTCATAAAACTTCACTGGGCTGTACACTCATAATTTGTGTACTTTTCTTTGTGTACATTATAGTTCAATAAAAAATTTCCTTAAAAAAATGAACTCTATAAGTAAGGAAGCTAACATAAAAGTAGTTCTAATTCTACATTAGCAGTCAAAACAGGCTTAAGTAAAAAAAAGTGGTTTAAACAAAAAAGGGGCAAAGCCCAGGAAAAATATAAGTCAGTTTAACATCAACTGACAGCATCAACTTCTTGGCTTTTGCCTAATTTTCATCACTGAAGTATAAAATATTTTCCTCACATTAGCAATATTTTGCAGACACCAAAAAAGTTGCCTACAACATCAACTACCCTTTTATTACACTGACATGGTAATACACAGAGGTGCCTGATGTGGGCACAGAAATAAGCAGCACCATGGTACAGCTTGAAGACAACCAAGGCAGATATTAGGCAGAACATTGAAGCAAAGCAATCAAAAAAGAAAAGTCTTTGAAGATTATATAAATGTATAAATTCAGGCAAGATGTTTTGAAAACTTTCAGATACTTTGGTTTACACCTCACCCCAAAATTCTGGTCACATCAGATCCAAGAAGGCAGTAAAACATTCACTTGTACATATTCATTGCCACACCTGCTCTACTAATATAAGCAATCCTGCAGAGGGGAACCCATGAACTGGGACCTGGTGTGAACTGCTCAGGCATTGGACCCATCTGTGGCAGCCTGTTTGAACTCTTCTCCCAATACTGCCATCCCCTCAAAGGCTCACCTGGGCAGAGGAAGGGGGTGGCTGGAGTACAGGGAGTTAAGAGAGCTTAGTGCATCCAAGAAACATCACCCGTTTCACCAAAGCCTACTGAGTAACAAGATAACCACTCCCTGACAAGATCCAAAGTGACAACAGAGGAAAAAAGTCAGAAATTTCTATCAAAAGCGAACGATTGGTGGCGGTGGGGGGGTGGGGGTGGGGGGTGGTTAATGACCACCTGGCAAAGAAGCATTTCCAAGAAAAGAATGAAACAGTGTTATGAGCAAAGGCAAAACACTGTAAGACTGGCTCAGAAAGTTGCCCTGCCCAGTTAGAATATGTTGTTACGCTTTTTTGTATGTGACCATTAAAAAGAGAAGCAATAGAGGGAGGGCAAAGCTCAGTGGTAGAACACACACTTAGCAGGCAGGAGGTCCGGGGTTCAAGCCTCAGTACCTCCATTAAAATAAACAAACAAATCTAATTACCTCCCAGGACCCAAAACAAACAAAACAAAATAATAAAAAATAGGGGGAAAAAAAAGAAGAAGAAGCAATAAACCCCTCCTTCAAGAAAAGGAGACAAGTCCAGCACTAACAAAGTAGAATAGAATCCAACCACTATTACCACACATAATTCTGCCCACAGATGAAAAAATATAGGTAAAATCACTAAATGTTTGCTTTAGGTTAATGTTTAATATCAAATACACGACAAATGTACACCATGCAAGATGAAAAGTAAATTTGGAGCAAGACAATTCACCAGTTAAAGGTTTATTAAATTCCTTAGTTTAAAAAAATTGACCTTCATTTCCTCTCCCTCCTTCTTTTCCTTCATGGCTGCATTAAGTTCCATATATGACTTAATTGTGCCAGTGTCATTCAAAATTATGTCCTAAAAACAATGTAAACTCTAGAGAAGATTTTCACTCTATTTTTCATTTAATCTCTATCAGGAGCTCAAGTTTGAGTTGAACAATTATAGCAGATTATCAATTCTAATACTAAAGTGTCCTATGTCTCAGGAAAAGCTAATAATGTGTATCACAGCAATACCATTTCAAGATACCAATTCCAATTCAAAGTATTCAATATTCTGTAATAGTCTTATTTAAACTCCATACTCATTCACTTAACAAAAATTTAATGAGAGCTGACTATATGCTGGGCATTGCTCCAGGCACTAGCAAAGAACATGAGTATTTTAAATGACAAAACTTGGAAAGTTTGCAAAAAATAGTTTGATTAACATTATCATTTTTCTAACATATATAATCATTTATGAGACCTATTCTTTTCACAGATGCACAGAATTAATTCTTTGTTTTGCTAAAGATGTGAACTGTTTCTGTATTTGTGAAAAGTGCTAGATTTTGAAAGAAATATTGCAAAAGGGAAAATAAGGAAGTTATTCTGCTATAGCTGCTTCATGGAAAATGCTAAATACATACATAAACATATCAGTGCCAGATATTGGGAACAAATCTCTACCATTTATATCAGGGAATGTGCAAGGTACTACAAGGGGGCAAAACATAAAATAACAAAACCATACTGTTAAGAATTATGTAAGTGGGGAGCAGAGGGTAAGAAAATTATTACCATAAAAGTCAGGATGGGAGGTTCTTGGGGCTTCTGGGAATCTATCGGTGCTGTATTTTTCAGCTGGGTTGTTATTTAATGAGTGTTCAATTTATAATTATAGGTAAACTGTACCTTTATATTTTACAAACTTTTTTTTGTTGATATGTTCCATAATGAGCAACACTGATGCTTAATGCCTTTATTTTGAGTTTTTTTTAAGCTTTTAAAATTTTTCTTTAAAAAAACATTGGGGGAGAAGTAATTAGGTTTGTTTGTTTGTTTGTTTATTTAATGGAGCTCCTGGGGATTGAACCCAGGACCTTGTGCATGCTAACCAGACACTCTATCTTTGAGCTATAACCTTCCCCCAATGCCTTTATTTTGTGAATAAAGATTCACAAATTAAAGGATTTCCCCTTTAGAGATGATAGGGCTGAGGTAGATTAGATTAGATGTATTATATATTAAATATATCGAATAGGGCTAAGATAGATATATTTCACAATGTCATTGTAGTATCCTTAACGTGTGATATTTGTAGTGAAGAAGAGATACTGCATTTTGTCATAGCCAATCTCCCAGATGTCCCCAAGTGATCACCACCACCTGCATTTATGCTCCTGCATCGTTCCTACAATGAACAGCGCTAACTTGTGTAGCAATGTCCAATGCTAATGTTATAAAAGACACTGTGGCTTCTTCCTTGTCATCCTTTGATTGACTCACTCTAAGGAAAAAAAAAGCTGCTGTGACATGAGGAAACACTTAAAAAGTCCAATGGTAAGAAATCAAGTCCTCCAGTAAACAACTCTCAAGGAACTAATGCCTCCTGCAAAACACACAGGACATGGCCCGTCTAGCTGCCCCACTGCCCCAGTCAGGTATTCAGATGATGCATCCTCAAGAGAGACCCTCTTCTGGAAGCACCCTGCTAAGGTACTCTCAGATTCCTGACTTACAAAAAACAAATGAGATAATAATGTTTGTTGTTCAAAGCTACTAAATTTTGGAGTAATTTGTTAAGGAACAGACAAGTAATACTGAGTTTATCAAGTTATTACTTAGAATGCTCTGTATAAAACATAAACCAGATAGATAACACATCCCTAATTAAAATACTTGAAGGGCTTCCTATTGTTCATGGACTAAAACCCAAATTTCTCACTACCAGCTACAAAAGCATTCATCCTGACTTCTGACTACATTTTCACCTTCACCTGTTTCCATTTCTACCTCCTAACTTCACTAGACTCCTCCTAGATTATTAAAGAATGTAGTCTCTTCCTTGACCTTTGTACTTGCTGTTTTCTCTGCTTAGGAATGCTCTTCCTTGCATTCTTGGGGGTATTCTTTGCATCTTAAGCTCCTTTTTGTTGCTCAGTTCTCAGCATAAAAGTTCCCTTACCAGAGAGGCCTTCCCTGATGACCCATTCATAATGAGAAAACCCTGGAAGATTCCCACTGAAGAGAGGAACCAGGAAAGAAGACAATATTTAAAGCAAGATAAAATTGAAGTTAGTATGTTAGAGTAATTAATTGTGTTAATTGAAAGAAAGAAATTAACAGTAAAAAATTTGGAAAAGAGAATATAAATCTGTCATTATAGATTATATGATTGTAACTCTGAGATACATAAGAGAAATAAACTGGAAAACAAGAAGCATGTAAACTCTATAGGAACAAAACTTTAAAACACTCCTGAAGGACAAAAGAAAACATCAAGAAATGTAAAGGCACCGTGTGTAAGTTAGGAAGAGTAGACATCAAAAATGTAAATTCTCCAAATTCTCTCAATGATTCCAATAAAAATACCAAAAGGGCTTTATTCTTGCAATTAGACAAAGTGATTATAAATTCAGATGGAAACATAAACAAGGCAAGAATACTCTGCAAGTTTTTGAAAAATTAAAAAGTATTAGCTCTGTCAGGTATTAAAACATATTATGAAACCCAAATAATTAGAATAATTTGATGCTGATACAGAGAGATGAAACACTGACATGACAGAAAAGAAAATCTACTGATATGGGGTGAGGGTATAGCTCAAGTGCTAGAGCACATGTTTCACGTGCATGAGGTCCTGGGTTCAATACCCAGTACCTCTTCTAAAAATTAATAAATAAACTTAAGTACCACCCCCCAAAGAAAATCTAATGATATAAACATTAACAAATAAGTAGGGAAAAGATGACTAAGTAAGTGGTGTTGGATAACTGGGTAGTCAGTTGGAAAAATGTAAGTTGTGAATAACATTCTACACACAAGAGGGATAAAATATTTAAATGTGGAAGAAATGAAATTAAAATATTACAAAAAGAAAATAGAATGATTCATAAGCTAGAAATGGTAAAGATTTTTCTAATTAAGATATAATACACTAAAGTCATAGAAGTTTTCCTTTAAAAAATTTTGATGTAAAATTTCATTTAAAAAAATCTGAATGGTAAAAAAAATGACAGAAAATACATTTGCAACTTTTATCACAAATGGTCAATTTTCTAAAGGAACTCCAATAAAATGAATAGTCTAATAATCCAATAGAATGGATTTTAAAAAGGGCAGTCTGACAGAATACAAACTTGTGGTTGCCAAGGGGGAGGGGGTGGGAGGGGATAGATTGGGAGTTCAAAATTTGTAGATACTGACAGGCATGTTCAGAATAGATCAACAAGATTATACTGTATAGCACAGGGAAATATACATAAGATCTTGTGGTAGCTCACAGCGAAAAAAATGTGGCAATGAATATATGTATGTTCATGTATAACTGAAAAATTGTGCTCTACACTGGAATTTGACACAACATTGTAAAATGACTATAGCTCAATTTTAAAAAGTTAAAAAAAAAAAAAAGGGCAGTCTGTATATTAATTCCTCCTTTATAGTATTTTAAATCAACTGACTCTCTTTTTCAAGAGTGAATAAAATATAAAAATAAAAATAAAGATCACTTTGGCTACTGTTTAGATATATCTTCACCAAAACTCTTACATATGGGAGTTGACTTGTGTGAGTAAATGTTTTGTAGAAATTGAGAAAATATGTAACTTTTATAGTGGAGTTGACACAGTGTGAAAAATCAGTGCATCCCAAGAAGTTGAACCATGAAAGGAGGAAACAATAGTTCACAACCACTGACCCCCAAGCTGGACCCCAACCATTCATGTGATGGAAATTGTAAGGAAAAGCTTACATTTCAAGGGAGCATTTCAGGAAATTTTATTTAGCTCTTGAGAGGCAAGGTGACCCAGCAGACATTCACGTTACTAGAGAGTAAGTGAACTTTAGTCTAAAATGTGTTTGTGACAGCTGATAAGACTCAGGGCCAGTTTCTTCCCATCTACAGAAAGAAATGACTGGTAAATCTTAATTCATGTTCATATCCCCAAGTATCTAGCCCAGGGCCTGGCAATGGAAAGGACTCAATAAGCACAAGTTCCTTCACCTATCTTTCTCATTCTGAAAATTTTTTTTTCCCCTCTGTCTTCCAAATTCACCCACACCGTAACAAAGTGAAGATGGGTATCTTAGGCGGAACTGCATTCTATTGCATATAACAGAAACCCCCACCCCAAATAACAGGTTTTGAAGAAATGAAACAAAATTTCGCTCACTCATTAAATCCAGATTTAAGAAGCCTGAGGTTGGTACAGCAAGCAGTTCTATTGGTCTCACCGATAGGGACTCAGGCTTTCTTCCCCCCATCCTAGTATGTATTTTCTACTAACAAGTCAATTTGTGGTTCCAGATGGCCATTGGAGCTCCAGCCATCAAGTCCATGTTCTATAAATGTTGAGTGAAAGGAGACAGACACAGAAGAGTACATTCTATATGGTTCCAGTTTTATATATTTTATATATATATATATATATATATATATATATATATATATATATATATATATATATATATATATATATATACAGTTCATCAAAAAGACCTTTATAGCAATGAAGGTTAAAATAGTGGTTTATCTTTACATGGAGTTATCAACTGGGAGGGGCCAAAGGGAGTCTTCTGAGTACTAGAATGATTCTGTCTGTGCTGTACATACGGAGAACTCCTTGATAGGTTCATTTATATTTTGACAAGACTATGCACTCCAGATAGATTGATGATATGTAATAAAAGGTAGTTGTTATCATTATTATTTTATTACCATTATGCTAGTCATCATTATTGACAAACGAAAGCACAGGATCTCGAAAGGATCCTTTGGTCAAGAATTTCAAATAGTCAGTATCCTTGTGGATGTGAATATCCTCCTGAAAATATACATTTGGCTATGAACCTGTTTTTTAGTTGAGAACTTTCTAAAGAAGCTGAATCCAGTTCTTATTCTTAGAGCTCTGCAATTTTAGAACACTCATAAGGAGTCATAGAAACAATTTTAGAAATATGTTGTAAAATTTATGGTTTTGTTTTCAATATTGTATGATTTTCATTAAGGTGGTGCTATGAGACACTGAAGTGGAGTTTCAAAATAACTGACAAAAATAAGACATAAGCAATATATATAGTTTAGTACCATTTATTAATGCCACCTAATTATAAATGCATTGAATACACTCTAAAAGTAAAAATCCGGTAAAATTGGTGACCCTAGACCACTGGGTACCAACTGGGAATGGCCATACCCTTTTGTTTGTTTAACTTAAAAAGGCCAAGCTAAGATAGCTTCCTTATTTCCCCAGGAATAATGGGAGTGGGTATTTTTCTAGTCCACGTGGTTTATATGAGGAATAAATGCATTTTGAAATATGTATAAATACAAAATACTTACCCACTTAGCAATTGGACACCCATGAGAGGTTTTTCCTTCCTTCCCCGTGTACACTACTATTTCTATTCTTATTGCGTTTCCTTTTTGACCATACCTGAATATGAAACACAGTGAATGGAAAATATTTACATAATACATTTTTAACATCAGAATGTGCATAAGATGTAGATATACAAAAGTACAAAAATCAAACACTCTTCATTTTATTTTTTAATTTACTTTTTTAAAATTTACTTTTGTGTGGCAGATATTTTTATTAGTTCTCCAGTTTTATTTACTTGTCCTTAAGGATCACTCTTTAAAAAAATGGCCTGGCTCCAAGACAGGCAAAAGAAATGTGAACGCAGGGTTGATGGAGGTAATTTTAACTATTGCTACCATTATACAATAATATAAAAATAAGTTATTTTGAATTTGACAAAAATAGCCTTGCTTTGTGAGTGTCTTTTTGAGGGCCCAAAGGCTCACATGATGAGGGACTCAGCAGGGACACCAGGACACTATGCTTTTCCTGGGCCCTAAGAAACATCCAACTCATACTCCTGAAGGTTTTCCATTCACCTCATGCTTCTTCCCAGAGATAATTTCTCTGCATTGAGTCACGTCCCCAATAATGAATGATTTTAACAGGGAAGTATATTTCCTCACCTATTCTCCATGATTTCCCTGACAGCAGCAACACTTGGTCCTGCCCCAAGGTGTGTATAATATGGGCCTTTGTCTTTTTGTATAACTCGATCTGTGGAAGGAATAAGATTATTAGACCCAAAGATTTACAGAATTGCATAGGGGCAAGGAAGAGCTATATTTACTTTTTTTTTTCCCCTTTTCTGTATGGAACAATGAATCTTGACAAGATTTTGGTAAAGTCTAGGACAATAGGCCCTGGAATTTAGCTTATTCCTTTCTTTCTGCTCCTAATTAATTTACCCTTCAAGAATCACACGAGAAAAAAAAAAAATTTTTTTATTTATTGTATCTCCTACTTAACAACAAAAAAAATCTATAATAATTGAGGTAAAAAATTAAAAGTTATCCAAGAACAATAGAATTTAAAAGCCTGGCCTCAGACTCCTATTAGAATTGAGCCCAGCAATTGCTCTGCTAAGAATTTATTCTACTTACACATGTGCACAATCACATATTTATAATGCACATGTACACAAGAATATTCCTTGTTAAATTGTATGTAATATCAAAAAAAAGAGAAAGAAACACTCTTAACATCTGTCAATAGTGATAGTTTAAATAAATTTGGGGATGTTTGCATAGTGGAATAAAATAAAGCTATTAAAACAATGATATTTACAAATATTAAAAAAAATCTAAGATTTTAGTAAGTTAAAAAAGCAAGTTGCAAAAGTAGTATGTTTTAAAAGATCTAAACTTTGTAAAATTGGAAAGAAAATTAAACTCAGTAATGTTACTTCATACAGAAAAACTGTAACATGTTTTTCTGTAGATAATAGAACTGTAAAAAGACTTTGCACCATATTTCCAACCCATTTTAATTTTCGTTTTTGAGTGTGAATTACATGTTTCTTAGAAAACATTATTTTTAACTAGGCCTGCCTCTTAGAATCATGTCTAACTAGAATCACTGGGCAATGCATTTCTGTACCTACACCAAAATGTCATTACTTAACCATTTTAACTGGACATGAAATACAACATAGGATTATTTCTGTGGCTACTTAAGCAAGATACAGTGAATAATTTTAAACCTGTTCATGATCTAGAGCAGTGGTTCTTGGTCAGGGGGGACTCTGCCAAAGGGGACATTTGACAGTATTTTGGGTTGTGACAATTACACGTGAGTTCTAGTGTCATTGGTAGCCAGTGAGTGGAGGCCAGAGAAGCCACTGAACTGCCTACAATGGATAAGGCAGCCCCCCTACAACAAAGAATTATCCCATCTAAACTGCCAATAGTGCTAAATTTGATAAACCCTGACCTAAAGGTTAATTACTCTTAATCTGCTAGAACATAACACTTATATAGAAATCCTTTACCCTCAAATATGATGCTCCCACTTGGGATGATTTCTGAATCTGCTTTGTTGTTTTTCATTTAAACTTCCCATTTCTATAAAATGAGCACAATATAACAATTATAGGAAAACATGCAACTGACAGCATATAAAACATTTCCAGGACCACTGCAGATACTAAATAAAGCTTTCATGTCTGGCTGTCTCCACTTCTACATGGTGTCAAGGTAGTATGTATAAGGAAAGGGGCTTGAAACTAGACCTTCATCCTGAAACCTTGTACGCACTCAAATTAGACTAGCTTGGGTATGTAATTTTAATGGCATTTTAAATTAGAGGTTTTTTTCATTTATAATGATATTCAGAAAAGTACTGTCTCTTTTTCACTGCAGATTTTTGAAGCAACAAAGGATGGAGGTTACAAATACAGGCTCAAGTTGGGATTACCTGTCGCTGAATTCTAGTTTAATCATTTACTAGCTATGAGCTGCTCTGACTGAGTTTCCTCAGTCATAAAATGGGGATAAAAAGCATTCCTTTTGCTGGGTTGTGACTATAACAAGTCAAAGATGTAGCGAGTTATCAGACTCGCAGTTAAAAGATCTGAAATAGGAACCATTATCATTATTACACTCTTCTGTCCTTGGTCCAAGAATCTCTCATTCTCTCAATTCAGCCCCACTCAGACAGCATTGTCACTCATTCGAGACTGTCAGATCCTTCTCCTTGGAAGCTCTTCATTCTCAGAGAGCCTATCCTTGGTGCCTGGCACACGGTAGGCTGTCAAACCTGAGTGCTGAATAATGAGCACAGAAATGGAAGGATTCATTTCAGAATATCAAATGCACTTTGAATAATCAAGAAATAAAAGTCATGCTACTCTTCACTATTTTTTCTATTGTGGTTAAAAAAAATCAGAATGATGTACTTACTTTATCCTTCCAATCAATCCTTTAGCTACCCTTTCTATATACTAATGAACCACCCTGCTTCTAGTAGAAAGACTGCTTTTGTTTCAGGCAAATCTTGAGTCTTTGTGATTTGGGGCCATGTTTTAAGAAAGACTGTTTCAAATAATTAAACGTATTTGGGTTCAAAGCAGGTTATTTCACAAATCCTGTGGTATCACAAGTTGTGTAAAAAGCTGAAATAATGGGGCTTCTGCAGTCTAATGACACAATCTATCTAATCTCCCTATTTTTTACAGCTATATTAAATAAATTTCTTCTTATTTTTGAGCACTTACATGAAATTTGACCATAGAAAGTGACTAATCAGTGCAGAATTCAAATTAAGGTTTTATATGTTCTAAACATTGAGCACATTTCCCATAAGGCCTGCCTAAGAATCTACTCCTGCAAGATTTTCTCAGGGCTTTGAATACACTCATAAAACTTCTAGTTTCTGAATGTTCTTTTTCAATGACTCCCAAGACACAAAGTGCATATATAAATACATTAGAAATCTGTCCATGAGTAAACTATTTGTACAAACCTATGCGTCTTTTTCTGAAATAGGAAATCAATATTTATTCAATGATTTAGTATTTTAAAATTCCTAAAGACTTGCAAATTCTTTAATTGGCCAAGATTATGTTTTTTTTTCTTCTTATATGGGCACACAGTTTACATCACAGAGCATAAAAGCACTAAGCACTGAAAAAAAAAAACAAACCAGTTCCAGTCCTTCAGTGAATTAGCAATTACAGATATATTTTAATATTTGTTACATTGTACATATATTTTATATTCTCAGTATGCATGTTATACTGCACAACAAAAAAAATGTACTTTTAAATAAATGGCTTATAGGTTGAAATTCTTTTGAATATAGGAAGAATTAACTGTAATAAAGTATTAGGGGAATTCATTCTTATGCACAATAAACAACTTGAGAGACATTTAGCCTGAGAGAAATCAGCAAATTTTCTACTTAAGAAATTTTCCAAATTACTAGTGGATTTCCCATTTATCTGAGCAGCGTCAATAAAGGTACCACAGAAAAACGGGTATAGAATTCAGTACATTCTAACTAGATTATATGAATGGGGGCAAAAATGCCATTCATAAAAGATAAACCAAACTTGATTCCATCATGACTGGAGGCATTTAATGTCCAGTAAACGAAGAAGAAACACACATGCATGCACTTACCAAGACAGTTGCAGGTTGGCAAATCAGCATCTTTTGTTGCGGACACCAGGGTTTTCGTAGGATCAGTAAAGAAGTTCATGGCATAATCATTAAAACTTTTCTGTGCATTGTCTATTGGGGAAAATTCTGATGCTCCAACAGTAGATGAACAGACATCCTCTTCACTTTTGGTAGAAACCACTGTAATTCCACCTGAACATACTACATTTAGCTTCCTGAGAATTTGTGCTGGGTCCGGTAAGGGAGTCTCATGAGAGATACCAGGCAATGTTGGCAGTCTCTGATGCATGAATTGGTCTTTAACATCCTGTTGGAACTGTGTTTGGTCATCGCCAGCCATCATATTAGCACACTGGTTAGTTGGAGAGGAGGGCTGAAATAAAGGATGAGCTTTCTGATTGACATTCACTGTTGGCTGTACCTGAGTATACGCATTTTCTGTAAACGCCTGCCCGTTGGATTCTGTTTTTAACTCGACTATGGGGAGGGAATCCAAGGGTTCAACCTTCATTTTTTCCTGTGCTAATTCAGGATAATATCGCTCAAATTTTATCTGAGTGAGGGGAGGAAATACTTTTTTGGGTTCTAATGGTGAACTCGTTTGAGTCAGTGGTTTCCATACTTTGGTTAAGGGAGGAATTTTTCCCAATAGAATAGGAAAATCATGTGGACCAAACTGACCAAATCGTTGAAATTTAGATGCTATCCAAATGTCATGTAATTTACTATACTCATATGACAACTGCTCCTGCCTTTTCCGGTCATTTTCTTGACAACTTATGACTGCAGGCTTCTTTTTCCGTCGATCTCTTGATGGGGTAGATTTTGTCTTTTTCTGGGTTGTGTTCTTTTGCTTTGTTACCGATGAGCCATGATTATTTTGTACACTGGAAGGTGGCTTCTGCTGTATTTTGTCCTTCTCCTGGCTACAGTTTTGCTGTACATTACATGCAACAGGGTTTGTTGGTGTACTTTCAACTTTTTTGTCCTCTGCTTTTATGTAATTGAATTTAATTATTGATGCAAGTTGTGTTAACTGTGTTGCAACATCTTCTTCAACTTTACTATGAACTGTATCTTGACATAATGGATCATCCTTTGAGTCCAACTTGTTGCTTCTGTCCAGTGACTGGTTACAATACCCCGATTTATTAGTTGTTGCCAACTGATGCAAATTCTTAGAACTGCCAAGAGTAATTCTACCTTGAGCAACATTTTTATTGGTGTCAGTTTTAGATGCATTTGAATTTGGTATAGTAAGAGATACTGAATTTGTGATTGTTGAATATTCCTGTGCCTTTGTGGATGCCTGGTCACTAGGTGAGCTGTTGTGTGATTTAGAAGTGATATTTTGGCCATTGAATACTAACGTGTTGCATGAACTCTGCTTTTGCAAAGATTGACAATGATGTAGGTTTTGTGGCTCCCCTTGTAAGTTTGGGTCTTGGAAGTCTTTTCTTACAGAATATAGGATAGCTTTACAGCTATTAAGCAAACTAGCGGTTCTCTGTTCTGTTTCTTCATCCTTCTCTGACTTGGATGGTGAGGAATTTTCTGATGGGGCTTCTGATAGTTGAGTTAGAGCTTCTATGGCCACCACTTGTTCTAGTGTTAATCGCCTATCTTTCATTAGGGACAGAAGGCTTGGTTGAAGTGTTGGTCCTTCTTTTGGTTCTCTATTTGTTATTTTTTCTAGTGATTTTGGTTGATCACTTTCATTGTGAATACTAGTACGACTATTTAAGTTGAAGTTTGCCGGATCTGGAAAAGACTTACAATTAAAGCCAGGCTTATGGAAGACAAAAACATTACTTCTCCCCTTGAGATGATCACAGCTCGCACTAGTAGCAATGGAACTCATGGCATTGTTATGGTTTGTGGTGCCTTTCAGGAATTTATAAGGATTATTTTCAAATGCCTTGCCAAGTTCTTCAATACTGAGATTTTTAAAAGACAAATTTGATTCAGTTGGTAAATAGTGTACATTTTTAATGCCGTTTCTTATCGTTTGTGCAAACAATTTTTGAGGTTCAAGGAGGTCAGTAAGTAGGACTTTCTTCCTGTCATCTTCAGAGTTTTTCAAATTTTCAGCTTCAGTTACAATTGCTTTAAATTCTCCTTTGACATGATCAGTTAAGTGTGATTTCTTATTTTGCGTCCACTTCTCCACCTCAATACCTGTCATACTTTCTTCATTTTTAGTTACATTTTCAATGGGAAATGAGCTTACTTCCAATCTTTGTTCTTCCTCATGACCACAACTACTGTATTCCATGGATTCTGACTTGGGGCCATTTACTGGTTTGTTGTCAAAATCTACCTATAAAATAGACACAGAAGTTACCCATGTTATTTGCTTAAATATCAGAGTAAGAGCCATAGGAACTTTATAATTTAATAACAACTAAATGTGAAGTCCCTGAAAACATACATTAAAACATTATTTTCTCTTTTTTACATATTCATAGAAGTTATAAAATATCAATAAGAGGGAAAGAAAAAAAGCAATAGGAACTATCATGATCCTATGCCTGTTAATATTTTGGTATATTCATTTTTTTTCCCAAATAAATTTTTTAAACATTTTTACATTTATACCATTCAATGGACAATACCTATTACTTCAATGCAAACTGTACTGAAGTAGAACATACATACCAAGAAACATACAAATCATAAATATATAGCTTGTTGAATTTTCACAAAATGAACACCTATGTACCCAGATCCCAACCAAGAAACTTTTATCTAGTCATCACTCCACCACCAAAGGGTAACCATTACTTTGACATCTATCATAGATTTCTTTTGCTATTTCCAAACTATACAACTGACTTCTTTTTATTCAAAACGTGCGAGATTCATCTATGTTGCAAAGTATAATTGTAATCCATTGATTCTTAACTGCTACACAGTAATTCTGATTGGATATACTACAATGTATTTTGCTGTTCTACTGTGGATAGACATTTATTTTTGGTTTTTGGCTATTACAAAGTACACTGCTATAAGACTGGTGAACTTATACATACATTGGGTGGAGTGGAAGCTCTGGCTCTTTCAGTGTGTATACATGTGCATAGATCTTCAGCTTTAGCAGACAGGCCAGAGAATCTTCTACAGTGGTTACCAACACACACACTCACTAGGAATTATGACAGTTTCAATCTTTGTTAACAATTAGCTCACATTCTTATCAATAATTAATATTTTTTGTATTTTCATATTAGCCCTTCAGGTGAATGGGCAGTAACATCCCTTTTTAAAAATTTTTTGAGATGAAGAAAGTAGGAAAAATCTTCCAAAGCAAGAGCAAAAAGTGAGAAGCCATAAAAGAAAAGCTAGACTTCTTTGACTACATATAATATTAACAATTTAAAAGGGAAAGACACCATAACATGCTTTTCCAATTGCTGATCACAACCTCTGAGTCCTAATAGCAATTTAGTGCTTTGTGACAAGTTGGTTTTTTAAATGGAATATTAAGGAACAATAGGCGTACACTACATTTAGTAATAAGTATTACCATATAAATCTTTTATGTATGTGTTTGTGCACTGAATCATGATGTAAAATGTATACATTTCTTAATACGTATAGATATTTTGAAAGGTAGGAGAAATATTGCCATAAATAAATTCAAAAGTCAAATGACAGGGAAAATATTCACAATACATGTAAAGAGTTGCTATTCTTAATGTAAAAGAATTTCCACAAATTATGAAGGAGAATGACTCAGAATAGAATAGTGAAGAAAGGACAGGCACATGCAATTCATGTAAGTGGAAATCAAAAGGATCAAAAGCTGTCCAACTTTAGTAGAAGACAATCAAGTGAAAATAAACATAGTTTTTGCATCCAATCAAATTGCGAACATAAAAAGGCAGAAATGTCCTTAAGCAAATCATAAAACAACAGGACACTTATACTAGAGAAAGTATGAAGTAAACTCTCATATACTTATATTGTGAAAAAATGTGCAGCCATTACTCCATGTATCAATCTAGTGATTGTATGGCAAGATATTCATAATACATCATTAACCCGAATAAGATGCAGCTGTGATGTTATCATCCCTTCTTATTTAATACACACAAACAGTTGTCTAGCACAGACAGAAAGCTGGTAGGATAAACCTAAAATGTTAATAACACTTACCACTGGGAAACAGAAGTGAAGAAAAGGGAAAGTTTACTCTTTTTTTTACTTGAAGCTTTTAATTTTATAGGTAGGCATATCCAAGCACATTGAACTTCAATGTATACACTCCCCTACAGAGGAGATTTTGAGGCCCTTTTAAAATTTTACATATCAAAAGCATAAGACAGTCTCATTAATTAATGAGATTAAAAACAACAGACCTTTATTATTCAGTTATATCTTACATAGCTTTCTAAAAACACTGGGTATCACAAGTTTATATAAACATAAAAACATGCTCTACACACTGCTAACTATAAAACTAAACTTTAAGAAAGCAAGGTAACAGATAAGATTTTAGTGTAGGATAGTAAGATTTTCTATTCCACATCCTCAAAATCTCCCCTGAATCCTTGAAAACACATTGTTACATGCAATAATAGCACGTGTGTGCAATATATTTCTGTGCTATGAGAAAATGCTCACTCTCATTCAGCTACCTGCTATTCATTTTGAAACTGAGTGGCCAGAGCAACAGATTTATCACAACTTCAGGCCATGTCAGAAGTGAATTAGCACCAGAAAGAGGAAGAAAAATACTATAGGATATCACTTACATGTGGAATCTAAAGAAAAAAGACAAACTTATTTACAAAATAGAAACAGACTCACAGACATAGAAAACAAACTGACAATACTTCAACAAAAATATGTATTAAAAAAGTGAATTAGCAAAAAAGATGAATTGTAAAGTACATGGTGTATCTTAACAAAGCTGTTACCCAAAAAAATAAAAACTGAATCAGCATGGATAACTGAAAAAGCAATAAAAGAAATACATAACACACCTTATTTAAATAGATACATGCAAATAATATATAAACATATTTGTTTTAAAATAGAAGTGTTGAAAATAAATGAACCTCATCAACATCTGCAAATTTTAAAAATGAATGTGATACACAACATTTACAGGTTGAAAAACAATCATATGATCATCTCTATGGATGCAGAAAGTTTTCACAAAATTCAACACCAACATATGATAAAAACTCACCACAGAGTGGGTCTAGAGGGAATATACCTCAACACAATAAAGGCCTTTTATGATAATCCATATCTGATAAGCCCATAGTATGATACTCAATGGTGAAAGCTGAAAGCATTTCCTATAAGATCAGGAACAAGACAAGGATGCTCACTCTTACTACTTTTACTCAACATAGTATTGAAGTTCTAGCCACACAGCAATCAGACAAGAATAAATCAATCCAAATTGGAAAAAAAAGTAAAACTGTTAGTGTTTGCAGATGACATGATACTATACAAAGAAAATCCTAAAGACATCACCAAAACTACAGGAGCTCATTAATTAACTGGTAAGGTTGCAGGATAGAAAAATAATATACAGAAATCCCTTGCATTTCTATATACTAACGATAAACTATCAGAAAGAGAAATTAAAGCAACAATTCCATTTATACTTAGGAATAACTAAGGAGGTAAAAGACCTGTACTCAAAAAACTGTAAGACACTAATGGTATGAAAACACAAAAGACCCCAAATAGTCAAAACAATCTTGAGAAAGAAGAACAGAACTCGAGCTGAGGTACCACACTCCCTGACTGCAGTCTACTACGAAACTACAGTAATCAAAACAGTATAGTACTGGCACAAAAACAGACACAAATCAACGGAACAGAATAGAGTCCAGAAATAAACCCACATACTTATAGCCTATTAATCTACAACAGTGAAGGTGAGAATATACAATGGGGAAAAGACAGTCTCTTCAATAAGTGGTGCTGGGAAAACTGGACAGCTACATGAAAAAGAATGAAAATAGGACACTTTCTCACACAAAAATAAACTCAAAATGGATTAAAGACCTAAATATTGACTTAATATTATATTTCAGGTGTAAAAGACCCGAAACCACGGAACTCCTAGAAGAAAACATAAGCAGAACACTGTTAAGCAGACACAAATGTTAGCATCATTTTTTTGTATCTATCTCCTAAAATAGAGGAAACAAAAGCAAAAATAAACAAATGAAACCTAATTAAACTTAAAAGCTTTTGCACAGCAAAGCAAACCATCAACAGAATGAAAAGAAACCTAATGAAGGGGAGAAAATATTTGCAAATAATAACTATAAGGGTTAATATCCAAAATATATAAACAACTCATACAATTCAATATCAAAAAGCAAAAACAAAAACGTCAGACAAAAAACAGGGAGAAGATGTGAAGACATTTCTCCAAAGAAGACATACAGATGGCCAACAGGCACATGAAAAGATGCTAATATTAGTGAATCCTTCGAGAAATGCAAATCAAAACCACAAGGAGGTATCACCTCATACCTGTTAGAATGGGTATCATCCAGAATGGAGAAAAAGGAACCCTTGTACACTGTTGGTGGAAATGTAAATTATGCAGCCACTGGCAACACAGTATGGAGGTTCCTCAAAAAACTAAGAACTACCATATGATCCAGCAATTACACTCCAAGGTATATATCCGAAGAAAATGGAAACACCAATTTCAAAAGATACATGCACCCCATTGTTCACAGCAGCATTATTTAAATAGCCAAGATATGGTAGCAACCTAAGGGTTCATTAACAGATGAATGAATAAAGGTGTGGTATATTATATATAAGGGAACTTAACTCAGCCATAAAAAAAGAATGAAATTTTGCCACTTGCAACAACATGGATGGACTTGGAGAATGTTATGCTTAGTGAAGTAAGCCAGACAGAGAAAGACAAATACTGTATGATATTACTTATAGGTGGAATCTAAAAAGTAAACAAATAAATGTATGTAATAAAACCGAAACAGAATTAGATATAGAGAACAAACTAGTGGTGACCAGTGTGTGTGTAGTGGGGGAGGTTCAAGACAGATGTAGGAATTAATAGGTACAAACTACAATGTATAAAATAAATAAGCTACAAGGATCTATTGTACAGCACAGAGAATATAGCTTATGTTTTATAATAACTTTAAATGGAGTATAATCTATAAAAATTTTGAATTACTATGTTGTACACCTGAAATATAATATTGTCAATTATATCCAATTAAAAAAAATCATCTTACTTAAATAGATACATCTAAATAATGTATAAATACATTTGTTTTAAAATAGAATTATTGAAAAGAAAAGAAACTAACCTAAGTGCTATGACAGATTAATCTTGTCCACTAAGATGTGGAAGGGAAGAGAGCAACCCTTAGGAACTGCGTGACCAGGGAGATGCTACTTAGCTTGAGCTATAGTTTCCTCCTTTTAAAAGATCGTTACGATCGTGATGGGGATTAGACGAGATAATATAACTAAAGAGCACAATGAGGACAAGCTATCACTAAGAGGGAGCACAATGTCATTACGATAGTTATAATTCAAAGAACGTTATCTGTACTGTAATATACTCCTTACTTGCAATAACTCATTTACTCTTTATATAACCCTGATGCAGACACTATGGAAAGGTGCTCAAGATTAAGAGAAACACAAATTAAAATGACACAGACAACATTTTTCATTTCTCAGAATAGCACACATCAAAAAGTTTTGACCACCTAGACCCTAGGGGACCCTGTGGGGAGAGACACTCACATGCTGTTGGTGGGTGTACAACATGGTACAATCCCTATAGACAGCAATTTGGCAATAATCAAAATTATCAGCACAACTTTAATACAACAGGTTGGGGAACTTATCCAAGTTATACTTGCATCTAATAACGGGTTTTGACAGCTTTGTATATTTTAACAAATAACCGAAAATACCCCAATGTCCATCTGTAGCAGACTAATTGTGATACAGCTATACAATGCCTTGCAACTATTGAAAGAAAATGATAAAAAAAAAAAATTCCATGGCTTCCAGAGTCGGGTGTGTGTACATTCTGTATTAATAGGCATGTTTGATTCTTGTAAAGGGACATTAGTAGCTGCTGCAGGTCCTGTTTGGAAACCCCATGTACAATTCCTGGTTTTTTGTAAGTGTCAGTGCGGGGGACATTTGACTTTTGTGTTTGTATCTTCTTTTTATGATTGCTGTACTGACCCTTGTCTTTTTGCGGAAGGGGTGAAAAGAGAGTTGAAATAAAAATGTTTAGAAATTAAAAAAAAATTCCGTAGCTAATAGGCAAAGATGTCCAAGTTATATTATTTTTCTAAAATCCCACAGAACCTATATATGGAATTTTGGTGTAAAAAGTATATATTCATTTTTGCATAAAAGAAACTGGAAGAGTACAAAATAAACTAAATCAGGTGATGAGTAGGAAGAGTTTAAGAGCAATACCGAACAATGAGAAAACAGAAAGAGTTCGGGAACACACCTAGATCTGATTAAATACTGTTTTGACTTTTTAATACATTTCTTTAAAATTAAGCCAAAATTGACAAAGCCCTCTATCGAAAAACTTCTAGGGTACAGTAAGAGAAAAGAGCTAAATGCAGAGTAGTTTATGTAGTATCAAATTACAAACAAATTAAAGCATAAAGGGAGAGCAGAGTGTATACAAATTTGCTAATATTTGTTAAATATTTCAGGGAGGCTACATACAACTGTCAACATTTGTCTTATAGACAACCGTACTCAGTGGTATTCTGGTAAAGTTTAACCATCAACTTGGGAGGTGGTGAGGAAGACGCCCTGTTTTGTGGGGTTGGCCAATTTTTGTGGTGTAAATACACCCACCATGGTGGATTGTAAACTATCGATGTGACCACCTGACCGAGAGCTGGAAAGAAATGCACACATCCACTGAGTTGGAAGGAGCTGTCTCCATGACACCACTGAGAGCACTAATCCAAACTACTACTTGAAATAGGCTCCAATGGCTACATTATGAACTTTTATTAAATGAAGATTTTATTGGCATTTAATCTGCTTAGGTTATAGTGGTTCCCCAACATCCATCTCGGATCTCAAAATATTTGTTAATATCTGTCTCTAAAGAGAAGCCACTTGTCTGAAGGAAGTGAAGTGTTTCCAAGAATATCAGAACTGGGGCTGTTTTGAACCCCTCAAGTTCCATTTACACTCTGGGGACACCAAACCCATTCCACCTGCCCACCAGTGTTTGTGTCTCTTCTTCTCCTCCCCCACCCACCGCTTGTCCTACTCCCACCCTAGGCTACTCCAAAATGGCCCAAGGGTACAGTTTAAAAAACAATAGGTGATTCAAAATTCCCCAGTTCTGTGTCTCCCAATCTGTACCCATCCCAGGCTTACAGGTTTCCCTGGGCCCCTCCTAGGCACTCTGAACTAACAGGAATGTTGAACTCCTTAGATCAGATCTGGGTCCAATAGTTTCCAGGCCCCCACCATTTTCTCATTTTTCCACGCCCCCTCCATTTTCTCATTTTTCCACATTCCTGTCATCATGATACTCTTACATCTCCTCTTAAATGAGCTCAAATAGCACTGAGCAAAGAGACATTTTATTCTGAAATGGCCATGCCCTTTGGACGGAATCTGACTGTAGCCCCTCCCAACATACACTCACATTCCATACATGCTGCATTTCCTGTATCAAGAAACAAGTACTCCGATCACATGGAAAAATCAAAACTTTCAAGGCACTTTCAGAGACATGGTCCGGCAAGACTATGGTTTTACTACAAAGGCAGATCGGTGTGTTTCTCAACCTTCTTCTTCTCCTATTTTTTCACCACTTATTGCAGAAGTCTTTTAAAACATTTTTTCCCTAATATCCTTCCCCATGAGATCTTAATATGACAGATACAGTATCTGTTTATGTACTGTGGCCCAACTGAAATTATCTAAAATTTTTCACCCCACCACCAAGAACCAATTTTCACTTCCTCTGAGGAAAAAGCAATTTTTTTAAGTTCTTTGTTTTGGGGGAGGTAATTTATTTATTCATTTTAGAGGAGGTACTGGGGATTGAACCCAAGACCTTGTGCATACTAAGCATGCACTTGAGTTATACCCTCCCCCGAAAGAGCAAGTTTTAAAAACATGTAGAGTGTGAGGAGCAGCCCGCACTGTCTTTATGCTTATTCAGAAGTGGCACCCTCCAAATCTAGGTTCTCAACCTGAAAACTGAGTGCTTGGGGAAAAAACCTGACGGAGAACCACTGGGGCCTTCATGAATGTTAACTTTCAGATGATACAATCATACCAGATACCGTATTTTCCCTTCCCAATTTCCATAAAGAGAAGCATGGGGGTCAGCCCTGCTCTGCATCCTACCACCATACAATGCTCACCACAACTGCATGCTAACAAAAACAAAGTTAAATCAAAAGAGGAACCGGCTACTCACCAAAGATCCACATAAGGAGATTCTAAAATAAACATTTAACACACACACATCAAAAAATTCTCCTTCAAAGGGGACCTGCAAAACAGCTACCTTATTTTCCTAGAATTCCCACCATTGTCTTTTTCCTTATTTAGGCATAAAAAGGGAATACCTGCCCTATCAGGTTTTGGAGCCCTAATGTTCTTTGAGCTTTGCCTCCGATCTCAGTTTCCCCAACTTGCCTATAACCACCCACTGAAGAGTTCAAATGCCACCAAAAGGCAGGGCTTGATGAGCCGGGAGAGGGGGAGTCTTAGGGACGGGGTCAGCACTTGTCCCCACCATCCCTACCTTGGTGCCATAAAGCCTTATGGCTTTTCCATTCGTGCACTGAATAGGAGCCATGGCAGAAACTTCAGATATTCCTCAGTTCTCTCCGACAGACCCAGATACCAGGCCAAATGTCTTTTCTAAAGTTTTTAATCCCATCCCCAAACAAAAACTCCACCCTCATTTAGCCACAGGGTCTTAGAATCCAAAGTAAATCCCTTAACTTGGGGGTGGAGCAAAGGAGGAGAGTTACTCAAGGGAGGGACAACTTCTATTTAATCAAAGCCGAGTTAACTGAAGATTAGTTCCAACTATATACAGAAACTGATCTGATCTAAGAACTAAACCTCTCTAGTTGCAGATGACCTCGTCCCTGTCCTGTTCTTCTGGAGCTATAAGCCAGTATAATTCATTCCCAGTCAAAAAGACAAAAACCAGCTCTCTGGGCTTGAACCTAGTTTGTGGTGACAATGCTAAATGCACTCAGAGGGTCAGGACTGTCAGTAAATACGGGACTGTTATGGTGTCTCCCTGAGGAAAATGGTGAAGAAAACTGAAACCAGCCACCAAGCTAAGTGCACTTGCCTCTCAGGTGGCAAAACCAAAATGAATAAGTGATCTGGCACTGTGGTTCCTTGAAGGGTCTTAGGTGATGCCTGGACCTTCAGCACGACTTCTGCCATCGCTGTTAAGTCTAACTGAAGGAATTGAAAGACCTACAGAAGCTCCACCATTTGTAACATTGCTAGCCTATAATAAATGGGTTAATTTAAGTAACAACAAGACAAAAAAACCGGTCAGACCCCAGATCTGACTCAAGGTATCATCCCATCAAGTTCCCTCTGCACTCAAATATTTTAAGTGGCCACCCTCAAGGTTATAAGTAAGTTCTCAGCTACCAAATTCAATCATTCCTTAAAGATTATGGACCAAACCTGTTCTTTTGTAGCTCCCCAAGGAGAATCTCAATCAAAACTTTCAAATCTAGGTTTCCCCTGGAGCCTTATCATGTGTCTGTCCCTTGGCTGTGGGTGTGTCACCCTGAGCCTAGTGCAATTAAAAACCACTGCCTTTTTGTTCTTCACACTTTTCATGAACACTCCTATTCATGCTTAAAATTAATAACCAACTCTGGTGTTCAGTGTATTATTCTTTACACTGTTTATGCACCTTAACTTTTTCATATATTTTTAATAATGTGGGCTTTACTTGAATCAAACTGGCTACTCTCCCAGTTCCACTGCTGACCAGCCATGTGGTCGGGAGTGAGGTCTTGCACTACGGAGCCTCTTGGAGCCTCAGTTTCCTTAAGATAAATCAGGACTACTAATAGCACTTACTGAACAGGTTTATTGTGAGGATTAAATCAAACAACATCTTTCCATAGAGTGCTGGACTTTAATATTTGTAGAAGTGAACTATGTAAGGGAAAAATAGATATTAGGTAGTTCTTCCTTTTCTACATGTCCTTCAATATATAGCAAAACCCTGATAATTCCAGTCTCAAATCCACGGTGAAGAAAAGAATATTAATAATAGTTATTATTTATCCATTCAGCATTTACTACTTGCCAGGCATCGATATGAGCACTTTATAGGAATTATTTCATTTACTTTTCCTACTAAGATAAGTGTACTTACATCTCCAATCTTCTAAAAAGGAAGTTTCTGATAAAGTTATGTCATTAGCCAAAGTCAGATCAATACTGAGCCAAAACTCAAACCAAAGGTCTCTAAGTCCTATTGTTGTTAGTCACCAGGTCCTTGTGTTTAACCCCAATGCACTGTTCTACAAATAATCATTTCAACAGCAAGTGGGTATTAACATTTATAAGGAATTCCTTCAGTTACTAGTATTTACTAATGTGTACTCAGCTAGCATTGCCATAGATGCTTAAAACACAAAAGAACAACAGAATTCTTATGGTAGCTTCTTTTGTTAGATTGTGGGAATTATCTTTCTGAACTGACTGGCCTATTTTTATTCATGTTTGTGAGCAGTATAGCATTGCTATTCAAAATATAACTTCATATCCAATGCAGTATATGCACATTGGGCTCACGCAGTTATTAAGGGCAGTGGATGAAATTGGAATCCGCTTTAGAATCTAGTTTTTGAGGATGTGGTCAGAAGTGACTGTCAATTCCCCTCTTAAATGTTCCTTGGTCTACAACTGTACTGATTTCTGGATAATCCTAATATGTTTTACCTTTCTGCTAACTTTTCCCTCAAATTTTTCAGTTCTATATAACTGGGAGACTAAGATTCAGTGAAAAGTTCTTGGTGTTAAAATAATACCCCAATATGAATTGCCATATTAATTTTAAAAAATTAAAAGATTGCAATTATTTAATTCAATTGCACTCGTTTCACAAAGGCAGTTTATATGTACTTATTAGGTCAAGGCTCATGATAGAAGGTGGGCTCCAAATACCTCTCTCTCTTTTTAAAAAAAACGGTACTTAAATGCACAAGTTTTGAGATTCTTCCTATGACAAACCCTGTTTCCCACTAAGGTTTAGCCTCTATCAAGTGACCTTGCCTGAAATGCTCCCTCTTGATCAAAGATTATACTCAAGGACTTTGCCTCACCCAACTCTCTCCAGAAGGCCATCAGATAACTAGTTAATTCATGATCCTACAAGTCACCAAGAAAGGTTTCAACTTTTAATCCTTTGCATTGCCCAGTGGCCATGGGTCTCTTTTCCCTCCCTCCAAGGTTTCCCCTTGAAGAAAACAAAATGTCTATTTTGGTTTAGGCTTTCTAAGAGTAAGAATATAATCTCCAAGAATACTGAGTATTTATTCAGCACTTAACTGGTGATGATATGCACACAGGCAGTTATTTACACATTCCTAACAGAAAAATCAGAGAGCATTCTGGAGCCAAAGCTTCAAGATCTGTAAATCTTTCCCTTCTACCTCCTTCCCCACAGACTGTGAAAATCTCAGATCTTTCCTATGTTAAGAAAACAAAGCCCTCCAGAAATATTTAGCTCCCACCCTACCTCACTGCCCTATTTTTACAATGAACATCTCCCAAACTGTCTACAATCACTGTCCATCATGATTCTTCAACCCACTGTAATTAGGCTTCTGTTCCCATAACCTCATTGAAACTGCCCAAGATTCACCAGTGTAGTCCCAATTGTCAAATTCAACAAACTTGCAGAATATCTTTTGATACTACTGCTCTCTTGTTTAAGATCCTCCATTCAATTCTCTGCCCATCATTTCAGTCTCCCTGGCTGGCTTCTCTGTCCACTTACAAATGATAGTATTTCCCTTTCCCTCCTCTCCAATCTCCATTCACCCACATACTTGTCCTTCAGACTACAGTTATTTGCTGTTGATTCTCATATCAAGACAAGATCTCTCTCCTCAGCTTCAAAGTCAGTCATCCACCAACTGGATATCTTCATTGGGCAATTAAAACTCAACCATGTCTAAAAGTTAATGAGTTACCTCTTCCCCAAGTCTCCTTTACCCCCAAACCCACCTAATGACCCATAAACTTTCTCAGAAGCCTCCAAGTTAAAGATTCAAATTCAGCCACCAAGTTCAGTAGATTCTATCTACCTAAAACCTCTTTCATACATCCTGTGTTCCCCATTCCTATTGCTTCTGCCTCAGTACATCCATTCAACAAATATTCATAGAGTACCCATAACATGCTGTAGGCATGAATAGAGAAAAGGTTCCAGCTCTTAAGGAAATCACACTCGAATGGTTGTTAGGTTACAAACATTTTCAGAACCTAATCTTTCATCTTGTACCCTTAGTGCATTAATCTCAAAATCGGGATTGGCCTCCAGTATGTAACACTCCTTAACCTTCATAAAGTTCTAAGAGAGCACTGTCCAATGCAAATACACTGTGGGATAAAGATATCATTTAAAAAATTTTAGGAGGCATATTTTTAAGCAAAAAGCAGATAAAATAAATTTTAATGTATTTGTATTTAAGCCACTATATCAAAACCATTATTTCAATATAGAACTAAAGTTATGAGAGATATTTTATATTTTTATATAAAGCCTATAAATTTTAGTGTATATTCTATACTTAATGAGTCTCAATTGAATGCCAAACACTCAATGGTTAAAGTAAAATGTAGTGGACTCAAAACAAAGTTGTATTTAATGGAAAAATATTTAATTTTACTTCAGTTTTAAATATTAAATTAATTAAATTAAAATAAAATCACAAAGCCAGTTTCTCAGTTGTCCCCCCTAAATTTCAAGTTATTAGACAATGCAGTTATTTGCAGTTATTTACGGAGTTCACTTTAAATGCAAATGTCATTGCTTTGGGCTATATTCCACATAGCACCTGGCTAAACATCAACCTCACCCCAGGGGGTTTTAGAAAACCAGATTCTAAAATATCCCCTGCATGGTTTCCTTAGGTCTGAAGCTGAAAACCCTATAAAGAGCAGCATGGTAAGGGAACCTGCAAACCACTAATCCCCAGAGCAAAATTCATTTTTCACTCCAGCAAGCAAGGCCTCCAGTTTCCAGCCTTGACCAAACTTTACAGGTCTCCTGCAACAACAATATCCCCACACCAGCCCTACCCCGAGCCTTGCTTCCTCTAGGCGATTTTAAACAGCCTCGACTTTTCTCAAGTAGCAACTTCCACATAGAAATCTCCTGGGTCGCTCAACCTTCCCTCATTCAATATGCCTCCAAAATGCCAATTCACCTCTAGAGAACTAGAGGAAAGGTGATCTGTGGAATCAAGTATTTTTTTATTTCTTAATCCCCCAGCTGGTAGACTCAAATATTTCATATCCTCCAGCCTCACTCAGAGAAAACTGAACCCTCCCTTTTTACTGTCTCTGTACAGATATTTACTACATCACTTACTTATTTGTTTGCAATGCTGCCTCATCTTGGACTTCAGTCCTGGGAGGACAGATCTTGGTGGTTGTCCTCTAGGCTCAAAAATGCGTGTTTTATTTTGGGAAGGAATCAAAGTATAGGCTAGATATAGATAATATTAGGAAATTGTAATAGTATGCTTATGTAGAATGTGCTTAAGAAATTTAACCTTAAGGATGATACCTACAACTCTCCAATGGTTCATACACATACAAAAGGACAATTACTGAACTAAGATAATGAGTATAATGGTGTTCAATGAATAATGGTTCATTATTCTCTCAATTTGTTTTATGTTTGAAATTTTTCACTTAAAATGTTGAATATTTATCTTTAAGAATAAAGATATAAATAAATACAAACGAATTTA
Organism: Camelus ferus; assembly: GCF_009834535.1. Lineage (NCBI taxonomy): Eukaryota > Metazoa > Chordata > Mammalia > Artiodactyla > Camelidae > Camelus > Camelus ferus. The sequence continues at coordinate 49,143,714 of NC_045706.1, read as the reverse complement.
AAAGAAAGCAGATATTGCAGTGGCTTAATCTGGAGAGATTTTCCAAGTTTGCTTGTATTCATTTGTTAGTATTATTTTCGAATAAAGGAATAGAGTCCTTCTCTCCTTTCTAAATGTCAATTTTTCCAATGCTTCTTTTCAAAATGTGGCTCTTCTGGAATCAGATACTTTAAATGGAAGGATTGGCTAGGAAAAGTTTTTTATATATATTTGTTGTAGTCTTTTGTTTTTGCTTTGCAGAGGGGAAGTAATCAGGTTTACTTATTTGTTTTTTTTTTTTTTTTTTTAATATCTTTTCCAAGGTTTATTTATTTATTTATGGCAGGGGGAGGTAATTAGGTTTATTTATTTTTAGAGGTGGTACTGGGGATTGAACCCAGGACCTCGTGCATGCTAAGCATGCACTTTACCACTGAGCTATACCCTCCTCCGCCCTTATTTATTTGTTTTTAATGGCAGTAGTGGGGATTGAATCCAGGACATCATGCACACTAAGCATGCACTCTACCACTGAGCTACAGCTTCCCCCACTATTCTAGTCTTACCTCTTACAAAACCATCTCCAGGACGAGCATCATCAGACTGACTCCTTCGTCACCTACCACTCAATCTGGATACAACACTTTCCCTCTGAACCAGAGCTCTGGTCTTTTTCTATCTAGATCCTCTCTTTACATGACTCAGTCTTGGTAAGTCAGGAAGGGAAAACAAGATAAGTACTTACAGGCAGAGTCATGAAGCTAAGAGGTGCTACACACCAATATAAATTCCCATCATGGGTTTAGTCCTTTTTCTTCTTATTTCTGTAGATAATTTACAATGATGGAAATTTGTCCATATCTTTCTTTTTTTAAATTAGAAGTAATAATTTAAAAATACTTCCAGTTTTAGATTCTTTTCTTTACTAAGAAAAAATTTAAAATATATATGAGAATACTTATGGGAAGACAGTTTGGGCTGCAGCATAACAGCAAATATTTCAAAAGAATTTAAGACTGGGCAAATAAAGTATGATATAATACATCTCTAGAATGCAATTCTAGGTAGTCATTAAAATATCATGTACTGAAATGGCAAAAAGGTTCAAAACATAGAATGAAAACAGCAGCTGAAAAAAATGCATGATATTTTTCTTTGCGTGTATTTGGGGAGCTTTAGTGGAAAGGTATGTATGGGTAAGTGTAGATTTAAAACATCTGAAAAAATACACAACAACCTAGTCATGAGGTTACTGCTGTTAAGAGAGAGATGGAGGAGGGGTGGGTACAAAGAAAACAGGAACTTTTAACTTTCAGCACTTTGCTATTTTATTTTTTTTAACTAGCATCTGTTCCCTTTATGATAAATGTTGAATGGAATACTACTCTGCCATAAAAAGAATAAAATAATGCCACTTGCAGCAACACTGATGGACCTAGAGATCATCATTCTAAGTGAAGTAAGTTAGAAAGAGAAAGAAAAATACCATATGATATCACTCATATGTGGAATCTAGAAAACAAAACAAACAAAAATAAAAGGACACTATGAACTTATCTACAAAACAGAAACAGACTCTCAGACTTACTAAACAATTTTATGGTTACTGGGGAAAGTGAGTGGGAGGGGATAAATTTGGGAGTTTGCTATTTACAAATGTTAACCACTATATATAAAATATATTTTTTTTCCAAGAAGACATACAGATAGACAACAGGTACATGAAAAGGTGCTAGTCATCATTAATCATCAAGGAAATACAAATCAAAGCCACAATGAGAATATATAAAAATAGATAAACTACAAAGACCTACTGTATAGCACAGCGAACTATATTCAATTTCTTGTAATAAGTTATAATGGAAAAGAATATGAAAATATATGTAAATGTGTAACTGAATTGCTCTGGCATACACCTGAAACTAACGTAAATCAACGACACATCAGTAAAAAACAAAATGGAAAAAAAAAAACAAAACACCATAATGAGATAGCAACTCAAATGAGGTAGCAGCATTATTTACAATAGCCAAGGTAAGGAAACAACCTGTGCCTGTCAAAAATGAATGGGTAATGAGTAAAGAAAATGTACACACACACACACATAATGGAATCTCATTGTCTTTTTCTTTCTTTCTTTCTTTTACTTTGGAATCTCATTGTCTTTAAAAAGCAGGAAGTCCTGCCATCCAACAACATGGATGAACCTGATGGGCATTATGCTAAGTAAAATATGTTAGACAGAGACAGATAAATATTGCACAGTAGCACCTGTATGTGGGATCTAAAAACAAACAAACAAACAAACAAAAAACAAACTTACTGAAACAGAGAGTAGAAAATATAATTGCCAGGGTCTGGGTGTGAGGGAAACAGGAAGAGGTTGGTAAAAAGGGTACAAACTTTCAGTTATAATTAAACAGAGCAGGACACTGTGCAGTCCTCTCTGGTACAAATCCTAAGTTTCCCATTCCTTGTTTGAGGAAAATAGGCTTCATTCAGGGGTCGGGGGCTCAAGTGGTAAAGCACCTGCTTAGCATGCACAGGGTCCTGGGTTCAATTCCCAGTACCTCCTCTAAAAACATAAACCTAATTGCCTCATTGCCCCTCCCCAAAAAAGACTTGCACAAAAGAAAATAGGCCTCATTCAGCCTCCTTGACCCTCCCTCAGTTCCAAAGGGCAGATTCAAACAGTTGCTAATCAGGGAAGGGAGGGAATGTAAAAATGAGGGAGGAATGAACAAGAAACAATGCATCCTTGCCGCAGGGTCCTGATTCCTCCTGAAGGAATATACATAATAATATCTTTAAGTTCTTAGGCAGGAACTAAGGCCCCCACCCAGATGGAGGATGGTAGCTGCAGGTGGAGCACAGGATACCTGGAACACCACCTTGTTGCCTCATCACCAACCAGTCAGAAGAAAGTCACACACCCTGCATCCCGCAACCCAAATTTTGACTATAAAAACTTCTCCCTGAAAACCGTTGGGGAGTTCAGGTTTTTCCAGCCTAAGCAACCTTGCTTGGCCCTGCAATGAACCTTTCTCTGCTCTAAACTCCAACATTTCAGTTTGTTTGGCCTCACTGTGTGTTGGGCACAGGAACTTTTGTTCAGTAACAATAAGATGAGGTCTGAGGTTCTAATGTATAATATGGTGACTATAGTTGATAACTCAGTATTGTACAATTGAAATTTGCTAAGAGAGAACTTAAATGTTCACAGTAAGAAAAAAAGTATGGAATGTGTATCTCCCTGAATAAATCTACTTTCACTTAAAAAAAGAAAAAAAAAGTGATAGACGTGTTAATTAACTCCATAAGGGGAGTGCTTTCACAATGTACTTTAAATATCTTACAAATCTATTTGTCAGTTATACCTCAAAAAATCAAAACAAAAAAACTAATAATTTAAAAATTAAAATAATGTAATCACTTAAAAATGTCAGACTGACAAAGAATAAGGATTGATAAAAACTAGAGGTGATAAACTTTTTGCTCTTGGTTCAATTTAATTTAATTAATTTATTTATTTTGATAGAGGTACTAGGAGATTGAACCCAGGACCTCATGCAAGGTAAACATGCACTCTATCACTGAGTGGCTTAAATTTACAGGGCAATAACTATCAAAAATTTTAAATTTATACCCAGAAGTACATTCTACTTTTGTTGACATTTTTCTGGAATATTTTTGCCCACCTTCTGAGTTTCAACTCACTTTGCTTTAAGAAGTGTCTCTTGTGGACAATATATCATTTAATTTAGATTTTGTTTCATTTATACAATCTGAGACATTTCTTTTAGATGGTGACTATATTTCATAAACATTGTAGCAATACTTTTTCAGCTAAATGGGTTATTATTCTTTTTTTTTCTCCATTAATTTCAGACTCTTTTAATTTTACTATTTGATTCCCTTTATGTCTTTAGATGGTATTCTTAAATTCATATTTCTCAATGTATTAAACTCACAATAGAAATCTACTTACTCTGACCCCAAATGAAGTACATAAAATGAATATGAAAAGAATGAAGCTGCAAATAAGTAATATAACACAATCTCATTTTTTATAAAATAATAAATGTTAGTGTAGTCATAGGAACATAAACCAAATGTATATTATTTGGTATGGGGATAGTTACCAGGGACTTTCATTTTCTCTATCATACATTTCTGTAATGTTTAATTAATTTCCATAATAAATCAAATAGTTTTATAGTAAACTTGATTATTTTATAATTAGAAAAAACAGTTTTTAAGCAAAAGAAAAAAATTATTTTAACTACATGCCCATCTCCCCCCTATGAATTTATCCTGTATAAATTCACCCTTAAGAACCATATCATTAAAGATGCATACAGGAATGATAAAACCTTATATAGAAGAGCAAAGAAATGATTACCCTAAGATCAGGAAAGAAATTTGGGTTGGGAGGATGATGAAATGGTAGAGGGACACACACAGATGGTTGCAGTATTGGCAATATTCTATTTCATAACCACTTGACTGGTGATTCAGTGTTCTTCTTGTAACAATTCAGAACTACACTAATGTCTTATATATGCTGTGTGTGTATATTTCAGAATTTTAAAAAAGGTTTTAAAAGCATAGAGCAAAAAAGTATTATAGTCGGGGGGGGGATTAGTTCAGTGGTAGAGTGCATGCTTAGCATGCATGAGGTCCTTGGTTCAATCCCCAGTACCTCCATCAAATAAATAAATAAATAAATAAATAAATAAATAAATAAATAAATAAATAAATAAATAAATAAATAAATAAATAAATAAATGTAGTATGATACCACTTTGTATATGTACTTATACAAACAAAAATGATCTGAAAGGATATAAGATAATTGTTAATACTGTCGGTCCAAGTGAGTTGGAGGGGCTAATATTCGGAGGGGGCTAATATTCCACAACAAATATATTCACTACTAAAGAAAAAGATTCTTAGTAATGAGAGTCTAGTACGTCATCTGCTTGGACTCACATTATTTGAAATAAAACATCAGCACATGTGTTGCCACCACTGTTTCATGTATTTCATAGCGCTAATAAAATGCCACAGAAGAAAATAAAGGTATTACCAAAAAAAGTATTTAAAAAGTCCTTATAATCATACAGATGAGGGCACTGCATTTCCCTCTTCCTCTTAAGTATTTCTTTGACAATTAAAAAGAGACAAATTCAAATCTAGGACTCCATTACTTTTTAATTCCTCATAAACATCTTAAACATCATGGAATATAAATCCAATAAAGAAAAAGACAAGATTAAAGTCATAAGTCAGAAAGAAGGTTCTGAATTTCACAATTCCCAGAAGACTGGTATAATACAATAAAATAGGAAATCATGGAATTTTAATACCAAACACTGAATTTGGTTGTAAAACCTGACAGCTGCATATAAGGCTTTTAAGAAAAATAAGCAAAAATAGCACCAGAAAACTGGTTTCCTGGTCTGTGAACACTGAGGGATTTCTGTTAAGACTGCATTTTTCTCACCCCTCTCTTAGGAATTACAAACTTACAACCTGACCCTAAATTACCTCTATTCTGCATCTCTCAGGAAAGCTGCCAGCTAGACTTTTGTGGCCTGTTCTTAAACCAGTTTGATGCTTGCTAACAAATGAGATGACAGCCGTGGAAACCAATAGGAGTTTTGAGAACATACGGCTCCAGGCTTGAAGAAACCTCAGCAGATGTTATCCGCTTGGACATTGATAATAAAGCAATTCCTACAAGGTCTCTTGGTGTTTTACTTGCAAAACTGATTCAAACAAATCAGCTTGCGGAAGAGCAATCAGAGGGACTAAAGCTGGATTATGGTAAACAAAGGACCCTTGCTGGGGTGAGCAGTACCTGGCTAGTAGAGATCAAATAATATCTAAGACATTTTAACTCTGCAACTAATTTAAAAGACACAACAAAGAGCGAATTTAGGGCCAGTAATAAATAAGACTAATGCTACAAGCTGCTCAAAGGGAAGAAAATTTCAGTGACATCCCAAAAGTACATTAAAATATAGTAATCATTTCACAATATATACCTATATCAAATCATTACATTGTACAACTTAAACTTACAATCTTATATGACTCAGTGAAGATGGAGAAAAAATAAATTTAAAAAAATGTTTCAATGAAAACAAAGTTTGATTTTTTTGTATAGTAAAATAAACACAAAATAAGAAAAATATTTATTGAAACTATTATATTGCTTCATGGAAATATCATGAAAATAAAGACAAGTATAGAATTCATCTGAAAAATATGCAGATATCTGGGGAAATAAATCCAAGGATGAAATTCTGAAGAAGTGGTGAAAAGGATTTTAAGTGGCAGTAGGCAATAAATCATAAAGCAGTGTACTTGGTACTAGAAAACACAACTACACTAGCAGATGCAATAATCTTTACACATCCCAAAAAGTCACCTTGAGTGAAATTTACATGTTTACATGTTTAGTTCTAAGAAGTGAGACTCCAGCTACAAAAAAATGGTGGAACCTGTCAGTTCTGGCATTTTTAGGTTATTTACATTGAAGTTCTATACACCTTACCCTTTGCCTGCTGTGCCAGCTGGGTTTCACTAATTATGGGACAGATATACCAGAGGCTAAACATGTTCTGATATAAAATCCTTACTACACAAGCTTAGTAGCTAAGTAAGTTATGAAGTGGCCATCTGTGTTTTCTCCTTAAGCTGCTGAGAGGATCTCAAGGTTAGACAAGATCTTCAAGGGCATGGCGTTCATCTAGTGATGCTAGGCATGAACCATCTCTGTATTACTTCTGGTAAGCAATCTATCAACCTTTGCTTAAGTATTTAAGTAACAAGAATCTACCTCCAAACAGTCCAGTGTGCTGTCTAGTCCCATCTCTCACCCATCAGTCCTACTTTTATCCTTCCAACATGACATGGCAAGTCCTCCTTAACCCTTCAGTTATCCATCAGTGATAGATTATAGTCCACAGAATAAAATATATAGTCGTGAGTCCAATATTGATATAATAAATAATTGAATGAATAAATAAGTGGGAGAAGAGGGACAGTACTTCCTTACAATAGAGTTCCCATTAATAGATGGAGAGGAACAGTAGAAATAGAAAATGACCACTTGGTAAGCACTATACTAATGATTGTTGGAGGCAAGGGTTATCTATGGATGCTAAAATTAGTGGGTTAAAACATCATAGTTTTACATATGTTATGGGCTTTTAAGGCACGTAATCAAAGCTAACTCAAATATGAGACCTGATGAGATATATTGAGAAGGGTACATTGCTTCTGTGGATTCTTATCAAAAATACACATCCCAAGTTTAATCATGAGGGAGCATCAAACAAACCCAGCCTGAGGGATATTCTACAAAATAACTGACCAGGATTCTTCAGAAGTATCAAAGTCTGTGGAGAGGGTATAGCTCAAGTGGTAGAGTGCATGCTTAGTATACACAAGGTCCTGGGTTCGATCCCCAGTACCTTCTCTAAAAATAAATAAATAAGGAAACATATTACCCCCCCCCCAAAAGCATCAATGCCATAAAACTGCAGGAAACATTGAGGAACTATTGCAGTTTGGAGAGTTAGGAGACATAACAACTAAATGTGACGAGGGATCCTAATTAAATTCTACACTAAAAAAAGGACATTAGTGGGGAAATCAGCCAAATCTGAAATAGGTCTTTAGAAATGGATGGTAGCATTGTGCCATGCTATTAGCCTGGTCTTGATCATGGTACTATGGTGACATAAGATGATTACCATTTGAGAATGTTGGGTAAAGGGCAAAAGGAAATTACTATTTGTGTAGTATTTTGATAAATAAAAAATGGTATATTAAAAAAAAGTCAAAAAATATACACCTATCAGCGGGGAGGGTATAGCTCAAGTGGTAGAGCGCATGCTTAGCATCACGAGGTCCTGGGTTCAATCCCCAGTACCTCCTCTAAAAATAAATAAATCTAACTACCTAACCCCTGCTGCCAAAATAAAAATAATTACAAAATACAATAATAAATAAATAAAATATTTTAAAATATATATACCTATCATATAGCCTAGAGTCCATTTCTCTTCCCCAAAGACCCCTTTTCCCTCTTAAGGCTTAACTGGAACTTTTACACTGAGGGAAGGGTTTCCACAATGTTCACTGTGCTAATTGCTGTTTTTTAATCATAATGTTAGAGTTTGTGTTTTTTAAATTTTAATTAGAAATGTATTTAAAACAAAAAAAAAACAGGAAAAATTTTAGGACAAAAACCAAAAAATTAAACAAAAACAGAAAAAATAAAAAACAAAAAAAGAAATTTATTCGATTTTATTACATTCTCATCACAGAAAACCAACAGACAGAACTCAACAGACATAAACAAGAAAAACCAGAGGAAAGACTCCAAATTATCTACTCAGGGAAAACTAGTATGCAGTCTTCCAGATTCCTTTTCATGTATATAAATATATTTGATGCACTATATTTTTAAAAATGAAAATGAGATCTATACCATATGTCATTTTTCAACCTAATTTATTTCATTCAAAACACTGTTAAAGCTGTATTTCTATCATTAATCTGAAGTAGGCGTGCATACTTTCAAGTCTATCCAAACTGCTCTCCAGAAAGATAGTACCAATTTATTTTCTCATGGATTGCCAAGATTGTCCCATTTTAACTCAAATTTTCCATATTTGCTAATCATGTTCTTCTCTTTCTCCAAATTCATATGGCCAAAAAAAAAAGGTATCTTATAATAATACATGTTTTCAAATTATTATAGAGGCTGACCATTTAAAAATTATTCCTTGGACATTTATATTTCTTCTTTTGTGAAGTTGACCTTTAGTAAGTTTCTCCCCTTATTTTAAAAAAATTTTCAAAATTTTTAATAGAGGTACTGGGGATTGACCCGAAGACCTTGTGTATGTTAAGCACGTATCTACCACTGAGCTATATCCACCCCTCCCATTTTCTCCTTTATTTTAAACTTTCAGGCACCTCTTTCATTCTCCAGGACACCATAAACATCACTCATGGTATTTAGGTGCTCTTATTTCCAACTACTGTCAGTTTTATCTGTGGTAATTTACCTTAATTGGAAACCTGAGCTCTTTTTAAGATCAACCATGAGGTTTTTAATGTTATCATTGAACATCCTGCACTTCAATCCCTCTTCTCTATCTATTTATGCTTTAATCTAAAGATTAAAGGCAAATTTCAAAACTACAAGATACATAATGTTTCCTGTATACAGTTACCAAAATTCAACATAAACCCTTAGAATTAAAAAAAAAAAAACCCTCACCTCACTTTTAACCTTATTCTTCTTCATATTGTTATTACAGTCTCAATATTATATGACATATGCATAGATTACATTTTTAAAAATCTGTGTTCAGTCAAATATATTTACTTAAGCAATCATGACAAAAAACTCAAAGCTAATTAATTCTCCTGAACAATGTTTTCCAGAAAATGTTATTATAATTTGATAATGCTACCATTTTAGATAATATATAGAATATTACTCAAAAATAAATTAAAGTAGTTGTTATAGAGACATTTAATGGGTAAAAATTAACAAGAACATAGCTATCACTAGAGTGACTAAATGAAAAAAGTGCCACATCAAATTTTGAAGATGTGGAGTAACTAACATTTTCATAATTCAGTGGAAGATCCTTAAAAAATTAAACATATACCTACCCTAAGACTCAGCAATTCAACTAAATTAAAATATATGTCCACACCAAGAAAAACCCTTGTATAAGAACGTTTATAGCAGTTTTATTCATAGTAGCCAAAAACTAGAAACAATACAAATGTTCACCAATGAAAGAATGGATAAACAAAGTGTGATATATTCTTACAGTAGAATACTACTTAGCAATAAAAAGGAACAGATGACGGATACATGCAATAACATGAATGAAGCTCAAAAATGTCATAATAAGTTCCAAAACAATTCAATGGGGAGAGACAAGTACTTTCAACAAATGGTGTTGGGACAACTGGATATCCACATGTAACAGAATGAAGTGGGACCCTACATCACACCATATATGAAAAGTCAAATAACCCAATTAGAAAAGGAATACATACTAATAAAAATGAAGACAGACAAATAGCCAATAGGCACATGAAGGGATGCTTACTATCATTAATCATCTAAGATATCACTTCGACCACCCACCAGGAAGGCTAAAATAAAGACAATAACAAGTGTTGGCCAGAATGCAGGAAATTGGATCTCTTATACACTAGCAGTTTCTCTAAATAGAGTTAGCATATGGCCCAGTAATTCCACTCTTAGGTGTCTACCCAAAAGAAACGAAAACATATGCCCACACAAAAACTTGCTATGAATGACCATAGCAGCATATTCATGAGAGCCAAAAAGAGGAAACAACCCAAATGGCCATCAAATGGTAACTGAGTGAATAAAATGTGCTGTATACCTACATTGGAGTATTATGAAAAAAAGAAGGAAAGAAAGGGAATACTAATACACACTACAACAAGGATGAACCTAGAAAACATTAGGCTAAATGAAAGAAACCAGTTACAAAGTATCATGTATGGTATGATTCTATTTCTATGAAATGTTTAGAATAGATTGTAAATCCAAAGAATAGAAAGTAAATTACTGATTGTTTAGGGCTGGAGTAGATAAAGGGCATGCGGATGTGATACTAAAGGGAACAGTCACTTTGAGAGAGAATGAAAACATTCCAAAATTGTAGTAATCCACTCACAACTATACTAAAAGCCATTGAATTGTACACTTTCAATGAGTGAATAGGGGGGTATATGAATTGTATCTCAATAAGGCTGTTCAAAAAAAGAAAACCAAAAAAACTAAGGATGTTCAAATCCATCTATCTAGCTAGGCCTGAGTCCAAGAAGCCAGATACCCATCCCCAGAAAAAAGAAAGAAAAAAGTATGTTCTATATAATTCCACATGTAAAAAGTTATAGGAAAGGCAAAACTAACCTGTGGTGATAGAAATCAGATCCGTAGTCACTGCAAGGGGAGCAGACTGACTACAAAGAGGCACAGAGAACTTGCTGGGATGACAGAAGTGACTGGTGTCTTTCTATGCATTCATCAAAACTGGTTTAATATATACTTAAGACCTTGATATTTCACTGTATATAAAGTATATTTCAAAAAATACGGCCATTATTTAAAAAGAATGAGTTGATATTGTATACATACTCAATATACCGGTAACTATGAACACCCACAAAACTATCAAGAGGATATATACCTCTCAGATTGGAGAGAAAGGAAGATGAAAGGGAGAGACAATGAGAACTTTTTTCTTTCCTTTATACATTTCTGTTTCAATTTCTTTCAAGATTATTCTTTTTTGTAATTTAAAACTATTTTAAAATAATTTCATTGCAGTTCCTTTTAAATCATACTCATGTTTGCATTTTCTTCCTCAACAAAATTTTGACTACACTTTGATGTTTCCCTCAGATCATTAATTGTACTTAGGACTGGAGTATACTTCTGTTGCTATGCTGATACTCTATAAACTTCACCCGGAGTTAAGTGTGCGAGTTTTGTTACTTATATACACCCTGAAAAATGTTTCCCTATCTGGAAACAAATCTTTTTTTGTTTCTTTAATGCTACTTTGTCCTAGACTGAGGGAGTAGGCTGTCACTGGTTGATTGGTTATCTTCTAGTTTTATTTGTCTCCATTGAGTTCCTCTGAGTTAGGCTTTCTCTTGTGTTGAGTTCTTGGTCAGATAGGGTTGTGTGGAAGATAAGAGTGAAAAGAAAGGCCCAGATAAAGAAGGAATGAAGTCTAAATCACATTCCCTTAGAATTCTATGCCTAGTTAGCCTCATCATCCTCATATTTGCATTTTTTCAACATCCCAACTACATTAATACCCACAGTGTAACATACAGTGACCTGAGTCCAACTTTCTCAGCCACAATTAACCATTTGGCTACATTGTGCAATAGGACATTAAATAGTCATAGGCATTTTTCATTATTACTTAAGTTTTGTTCATTTAATCTTTAAAACTTAAAACGTGTCATTTCTATGCCCAAAGGGAAGTCAAGATGCCTTAAAGGTAACAGAATACAAAATAGAATGTTTAGATTAAAATGGACTCCATCATCATTATATCAGACCAGAATCACAAATGAATATTAAAAACCAATGAGAAGTAACAAAATACTTGCACAGTCTTAAAGTATTTTCCCAAGAGATATTAACTACAAAAGGAAAAAGAGTAACTCAGGAAAAGCCTGAGGATACCAACTTAAACAAGTGATCAATGTTAAGATCGCAGTAATGAAACAAACTGACATCATATGCCTCCAGATATGATTCACTGAAAAAACCCAGAAACTCACTTCTGTGGCATTATTGTTAAAAATGCATAACCTCAATCTAATCAAGAGCAAACATGAAATACATCCAAATTAAGGAACATTCTAACTGACCTCTCTGAAAACATCAGATTGACCAGACTAAAGAGACAGAACCGAATGCAATTCATGATCTGAGATTACCTTTTGATACATTATTAAGAACAATTGGTGAATTCTGGTCAGTACATTAGATAACAATAGTATTGTATTAATGTTGATTTCCTGATTTTGATCACTGCACTATAGTTATGTAAGAAATCCTCATTTTTTAGAAAATATACACTTTAGTACTTATGGGTAAAGAGACCTCATGTCTGAAATTATTCAAGGAATTCAAGGGGAAAAATCTATATATGTGGAAAGAGATAAAGCAAGTAAGATAAAATGTTAACATTCAAAAAAAAAAAAGTTTCTTCCATATGGCACAGGGAACTATATTCAGTATCTTGTAATAACCTTTAATGAAAAAGAATATGAAAATGAATATATGTATGTATATGCATGACTGAGACATTGTGCTGTATACCAGAAATTGACACATTGTAGCTGACTGTACTTCAATTAAAAAAAAAAGTTAACATTTGGATAAACTGGGTGTATGAGAATACTTTGTACTACTCTTACAGCTTTTCTGTTGTTTGAAATTATGTCCAAAAGTTTTCTAATTTTTTTTAAAGTCAACAGGGATGAAGTAGAAAGACAAGGTGCTTTCTTATTTCAGAGTTGAGCATATTACACTCCTTAACCAATGAATCTGACTGAGTTTCCTGATTGAAAAGTCAAAATACAAAACCACATTGTTAATACTGTCTTTTTTTTTTTCTGACTATGGGCAGGACATAAATTAATCTTCGCAGATAATTATTCACTAGAAATTATACTAAGCAGAGGTTAGCCTGTCCCATCTGTAACTATAGTATGTGATAACGCATAGAATCTTAGGATACGTGGCCCAGGTAACTCAGCTTTCTGATGGTCCTAACTTGTTTTAATGAAGTGATCAAATATCAGAGGCTTTAAATAAACCCTGGACAGCTGGATTAAATTTCTGATGAAATGTTCTAACCTGCAGTGCAGTATTTTATACTGTCCATTAAATGAGGGGGTAAATTAGACTTCATGGGTGGAGTAACAAAAATCAACATTTTAAAATAGCTTCTATTTATTTTAATCAGCAAATAATGTTCATATTTTTATAAAAAGGTTCATCAATATCCTTACAGTTCAGGCCAATAATATTTCTGTAAGTGCTTCCCGATAGCTCTATAAAGACCACTACTTCATTTTTTTCATTTCTTTATTTTAGTGAACCAATAATTAAAGCATCCTTTTCTCTTTCATTCCCTGTGATCACCAGGTATAGATGCAGCAGATCGATTTAATCTCTGAGTTTAGCCAGTTACGTTCATTTTTCTTCAATCTGCTACTCTCCTCTAATTAGGAATTTAGGATCCAATCCAGGAAGCATTGGACAGTCTCCAACAAAGACCCCAACATCTAAATGTAGATTGGACAGCCTACCTGAAACCTGATTATTAATGGTCAGTTACCCAGATTGCTTGATCTTCAAACCAAAAGATTTTATAAAAATTAAAGAGTAGTATTCAAAATCACCAATCAAGATACATGCACACAAAAAGATGGGAAGACCAGAAAAAAGGAGATCAAAGAGACAAGAAAACCAAATCCAAGACATGATCTAAGATTAGATGCTAGGTCAGAAAGGAAAAAAGCTAAAAAGGATTTTTTTTTTTTTTTGAGGGTACAGGAGAGAACAATTGAAAAGACTTTTAAATGGACAGTATCTTATATTAGACTGAATCAATTTTAAACATCTTCAGTGTGATAATTGTGGTTAAGGACAGGTATACTGAAGTATTTACAGGTAAAATGTCACATAGCCTTACAAGAAAAAGTATATTAAAAAGAATATTGATGTATATTCTATTATTCTTTCAACTTTTCTGAAGCCTTGATTTTTTCAAATAAAATTTAGAGAAAAATAAACCAACATAAAATTAAAATCAATGTATTAGACATATATCCTGATTTCCATAGGGGGATTCATTATTGATACTATTCAAGACTGCCCTGATGATTTCAGAAAGTACAGTATCCCTTATATACCTAGATGTCAATGTAGTATTTCCACAGTTCAGACCTAACTGACTAAAGTTAGGCTGTGAAGTGCATTAATTTAATCATCCATTAAACTGATGTTTATTGAGTTGTAGGCACAAGATAATATAATAATAATATAAAAATTAATATAAGACATTGTCCAGAACATAAAGTTGAATGCTGCTCTAAACTTAAAAGGTTTGCATTCTAGTTTAAACAATAATAAAAGCAACTGAAAATCTAAACATATTAACATTCTACAAAGACTTTATTTTATATTAACAATCATAACAAAAGCAATAATGATGATAATATCTATCATTTGTTGACCATCCAGTCTTTATGGGATAAAATCAGTAAATTTAAAATTATATAATCTGTTAAACAACCTTGTGGATTGGTTATTGTTCCCATTTTACAGATAATGAAAATAGTTCTCAGAAAGTTCAATTAAGTTTCCCCAGGTTGGGCACCTTCCTCTGGGTACTACTGATACCACAAAAAGACACAAAGTTAAAATTAAAAAATTAAAAGTAATCAAAAGCACTCAATACCTATAAAATCAGAATTTAAATACTCAGAAAATTTCAGATTTTTAAAAATATTTTTTCAGAGACATTATATTTAAAACAACATTAAATTTATTTCAGGAAGTGGAATACAGTTACTAGGATTTTTTTGCTCTTCTAAAGTAGAAGGAATGTGCAAGATATTAAGTAAAAACATTTCTATGAAAAAAATATCTTCAGATAATTAAGATAAATTTTGTGATAATTTAATGAGGGCTTTCTTATGTGATTCTTATCTGGAAGAAATCATGCTTAAGGAACAGAACTTGCAAACATCACTATAATTTGTATCCTGTTTCAAATGTGTTAGTCCCAGTCCACCTTTCCCTTTGCAATTGAGTTCTATAATTCAAACTAACCATCAACTGTGAGATCATTTTTTATGTTGATGGTATTCTAGTCTTTATTATGGAATTATTGATTCTATAAAAGATAGACATATAAATAAAAGGGAAAAGGGAGAAACTTAATATTTTCAAGGTTTAAAATCTTCCTTCTGATATTCCTTATTACAAAAAGCAGACACTGATATTTTTAAAAGGAAATAAAAGGCTTTTTAGAATATAGCTTTATATTTCTCAAGTATATGTATTGCTTTATGTTTCGCAAGTGACCATATTGCTAAGAAAATACACATTCTCTGAAAGGTTCACTTAATATTTTTAATAACTTAAATTATACCTTAGACATAATAAATCACTAATTGAGAAATGTCAAGCTATCCTAAGCAATGTGCATGTATTAAATAGTTCACTAAGCAATGTGCATGTATTAAATAGTTCACTTAACTCTATAACAATTTTATGATCCTATTGTGTATTTGTGTATACTATATTTAAAATTAAACACATAATATAATGCTTAAAATTTTAAAAAGTAGTTACTTAAAAATATCTAGGTTCCTAAAATAAGTTTATTGTTTAACATCTGGTTCCCTAGAACCATGAAAAGAACCCATATTTAATCAAATTCATATGATATCACTAAATTTTAAACATAGTTAATAAAACTGCAGCATCCCTTCCTTCAAAAATTTTCATAAGTCCTGTTTTCAGTTTTAAAAGGACTAAAACAATTAGTATTCAAAACTATGAGGGGGCAGGGTATAGCTCAGTGGTAGAGCACATGCTTAACATGCATGAGGTCCTGGGTTCAATTCCTGGCATCTCCTTTGGAATAAATAAACCAATTAACAATTCAATGAATAAATATGTAATCACCCCCCAAAAAATTAAAAATAAAATTTAAGAAAAATGATGAAGTATCAAAACAGGTTAAAGAATGGCACTATAATCTTCCTTCTCTTGACTAGGCCACTTAGGTGGGTAAATCTTGCCATCAAAACTTTAAAAACACTATTTATATAACACATTTTGAACAATGAAAGGCATCCCATTATTAAATTAATTATAACTTGAAAATGAATTAAGGTACTAAGGTTTTAACAAAAATTTAATTAACAGCATTTATTTGGCTCTTTTTACTTGACTATTAAGCATATATTCCAATCAGTATATAGAGAGCTATATAGTAAGGAAGGCAGGCCTCAGAAAACAGTGTGAATCTAGCACTATCAAAAACACAAACATATTATCAGATGAGCATAAGGATTCAAGACACAAGGCATATGTTCTTTTCTGAGCTAGGAAGAATTCAACAGACTTTTTTTGTAGCCTGAATGAAATTTTCTTCAAGCCCATTCACCCCACTTGGCTTCTATTCACTCTGATTCTCCATTTGGGATCATTCCTAGAAATTACAAAATGGACATGAGTCTTGAATCACTGGGAATGTTCGTGTTCCAATGATAAATGAATGACTTGACTGTGTGAGAGCTGGCTTAGTGAGAACTCAGCCCTGAAATCAGTCTCATCATCCCTGGGCGAAACGCTTATTCCAATTTCTGGGTATGCACGCAGAAGCCCCATGTGTGCCTTTGAGCGTGTGAATAAACACTGATGGAGAGCACACATCTTTGATAGTTTTTGCCAGCTTATGACGTAAGGAGGAAAATAAAGACCGTGTATTGAATTATATATCTTAAATTATTAAATTTTGTATGACTGTCGTATATCCTGAGATTATCTTCTTTCAGTGTATATGTTTTGTTTTGTTTTAAAGCTAGTATCCCTTCTTGGAGACTCTCATCAGCCATTCTGAATTTTTTCCTCTACTGGTCTGTTATATTCAGAAGTCTAGGTATCCTTGTCTGGGACTATGAAAGACTATCAAAACAGCACTTTTTTTTTCCCTCAACAACCAGCAGGCTCAGTATTTGATGTCACTAAGATCTGTAACATGTTGCTGTTATAAATCATGGAATGTTACTTTATAACCAGAGTTAAGAAAAGTTTATCATTTTACCAATGATTTTTTTTTAACTAACTGAAACAAAGTTGTAGATAAGTGTGCAGAGAAAAAAAAAATCTTTAGTAACCCTGTTATCTTACATTTCTTGTAGCTTAATGAGTTTTTAAGAGAAACAAGATAACTCAACTGTATCTAATTTGGTACTTTTAAACCCTCACTAGTATATGCAACAAGTTACAAATGAAGGCAACAGTTCTCAGATACCAAGTAATTTTCCCTACAGGGTGTTTTTTCTCTGTCTTGGCACCCTTGTTTCCTTCAAAGCATATACCACAATTTGTAATTTATTCATTTATTTATCTTTATTTATTTATTTATTTAGCCTGCCTTTCCTCATCAACATTTAACCTCTTTGAGGGCAGACATCATTTTGGTCTTATACACCATTGTGGCTCCAGCATTTAGTATGAGCTAAAAAAAAAAAAAAATTATTGAATGTTAATAATACTCTTGGGTCAAGAAAGAACACTTATTGATCATTTCCTGTGTGTGCTAGGCAATGATGGCACTAAATATTTTGAACAGCACTGTCATGTAAATCAAGAACACACATGAATGTGATTCATTTATTATTTGATTCTCCTTTTAAAACATGTTTCAAAAAGACTTATCAGTATAGCTATAAGCCAATATCTTGTCCTTCTCTCCTAGTGAGGTAAGTCTTAATTCTCCCATCACCCCACCACCACCACCACCACCATCACTTCTTGTTCTCCTTATCAGCATTATCAAGGAAGGAAGGAAACAGTGAAGAAAGCAGGGCTGCCAGCACAGAAGCTAGCAGGAAGATCAATTCATTTTCATTTTTGTCTTTTCTATATCAGCTGTAGACAGTTTCCTGGTTTAATATCCACTGATATTTCTTTATATTTCTTCACCCAGTTATTCCAAATACTATCTTGATATTTTATAACCAAATTGCTAGAAAATTTCCCTTACCAGACAAAAAATTACAGAATGTATAAATGTAGTCCCCTCTCAGGGGATACTCACACTTTTTGAAAGCAGCAGGAAACTGGAGGGCAGGCAGAGGATTTATTTCCATAGCCACCTCCCCATGACTTTCTCTTTGCAGAAAGATCCTTTTACCAAAGGCCACAACAAAAGCCCTTGCTCTTCAGATTAATTACAACTATTTTACCAGAGTTCCTGCCCCCACACCCTTGCCCCTTCAGGCCTAGGAGTGGCAATATCTCTCTGCTGTCATTAGCCCTGGGATGCTTTGTAATCCTCAGTTTTCTGAACCCTGCCCACACCCTTTAAACCATCCCTTTATTAAAGTCTCCCCAATGCTCTCAATTGACTGTGCAATCTGATTTTTCTGTAAGGACAACAACTGACAACCTAACTGACATGATACTGCCTTAAAGTTGAATTTCTCTAAGGGAATACATCCTCTTACTCCAAATCACAAAGTGCTAATTATTTACATAAATGTTTTTACCAAGGGGAGTTGGAAACCATGCCACTCATACATCCAGGTTCCTGATTCAAGAACTGAAATTACCTCACACCTTTACCTTACTCAAGAGTCAAGAAAACAACTATAACAGCTAAGATATCATCTATATATGAAAATAACTCTAGTGACCATCAATAGGGCTTGAGTAGGAACCTGTTCCTTGAGCACCAGTCAGGGCAGAAGTTTGTGCTGAGCACCCCACTCCCACCCCCAACATTTGATACCCATTCTGGCCATTAGAGTGCTTTGGACAAAAACTATCATTTCAGCTAGAGAAAAATGCTCTCTCTAATCAGTGATTTAAGATCACTATTTATAGTTTTAAATTTTGAATTATAAAATTGAGTGAACAAAGGCTATAGGTATAGATAACAGATTGTTTAAAGATGAGAGGTGTGAGACACACCAGGCAATCTCAGCCCCACAACTGGATTCAGTATTTAGTTAGCAGGTTCAGAGTAGGATGAGACAAGCTTCAATTCTATTCCCAGTTTCCTTCATCAGACCCTTCATCTATCCAACTACTTCCTAATAGACCATAACGATGAAAACCAGTCAGTATACCTATAGGTAGCATGCACCCTGGCAAAGAGCAAGGGACCCAGCAGATCTGAAGATCTAAGAGGACAGAGTCAAAGGAAGCTGAGTGGAACTCCGGCACAGTACCAAAAGAGAATTATGCAAGGATATCGAGTTGTAACCTGCAGATTCCCATCATTGATCCCTCGGGTAGTAGTCAGCTGGAATGTTAAGTCCTCACCCATAAAACCCTAAGTGGAAAGTTTTACTTTTCCTCCACCCTCCAATAATCCACAATACAAAATGTGGATTTAGTTTTCTTAACATCTCCTTCAGGGTTATATAATATTCTACATTTGCTCTAACTGTAGTTTACACACATCAGCCTAAAATCTAAAAGTATTTTAGCATTTCTACTGGAGACCAGAGACACAAAGCTTTCTGAGAAAAACAAAAAATATTATGCCCAATGGGAAATTAAAGAAAACATTTTAAAATGCCCACATCAGAAAAAAAAAAGTTAATTTTTTTTTTCCTCTTAGAGCACTTCCCTACTCTTGTACAACAACTGAGAACTACAGAGGAAAGTGAGCAACAATTTAGTTCTGTTTGTTGTGGCACATGAAATTTAGTCACCCACAGGCACTTTTTTTGTTTGTTCTTTAAGTCAGAGTCCATTGCCATAATTCAAAAAAGCAACACACAGTATATTTACTTCTGAAATTTATTTCAGGTGACAGGACACCCACAGACTAACAAAATAAACAGAATTAAATAGTATTCCCAAAGCCCAATTCTACTTCCTAGCAAAGGTAGGTGATGACACCAAGCTTAGTCCATAGTTTGGCCATGCATTCTCCATCCATTTCTTCTATGTGCATTCCCACCCCCTACAAATTTGAGAGCCATTTATTACAGCAGGACTAAAGCTATTTCTCCCTTGAAGGTTTTAAGGCAAAACATCTGAGATAGACATACCCAATACAGAAAATGTAAAAAGAGATTAAGAAATAGAATCAGGGCTTTTAATGATATTCTGCTATAATTGGGGGAGGAAAAGGGAGTAAAAGTGGGTGGGTAGATCAATATGCAAAATAAAAAGAGAGAAGGGTTTAATTTACCTTGAAAATAACCAGTATTCTATTTGTCCAGACCCAGGGAGAATTTGTGCCAAGCAATTTCATTCATTTTACAGTGTCTAGCACACTGATGACTGTGGTAAATATTAAATAAATACTTGTTGGTTGATGAAAACTGTACATGGCAATGCTGTGTACACACAGGAAACAGAAACTCAAAGTGGTCAGACAAATTAGAAAGCAAAGCAAGCTTTGATTCTCCATGTCAATAGCATTTTCAAGGTACACAACTGGGGAAACAAATGAGATTTTAAAATATGCCAAATCCACAGTTCAGACATGTTGTTCCTCTTTGAGTGCTACAACTTTATTTGCAAAAGAAAAGCTGGGATTAGATTAAAATATTTTAAATTATATATACACAGCATAATTTTAAAAACTAGTGGTTTTACTGCTTAATATGTCTCCTTGAATAAAAAGATTGCTTGCTCAGGTGCCTTACATGCATAGTAGCAATACACCACTTGAAACCTTTAACACATAAGCACCTATTTGCTAGACTAAAGCTAGCCTTGAACTTTTAGTAATGGTATATGCTTTTAAATTAACCTTTCTAAATACTGTATAAAGCTCATAACCTGGACTGCTGGCTTATAACTGAATTAGGTAACTACTACATACTCATTAAGCCAACTCCTGAAAATAAAGAAAACATACACATTCCTACAGCTCCATGAATGCTAGAATTAAAGATGCTATAATGAGAATTTGGGATTAAGCAACTGTAATTTGGCTGTAAAATTTCAATGGCTTATACATTTTAAGTTGAACTAAAACCTCTAAGGACCTTTTCCTTTGGAAAGAAAAAGATCACACATTTTAAAATAGTATCTAATGGAAGGTCTATTAAAATCACAATGGATCATAGCTGTCAACTTTAAATCGTGTCTTTCTCCTTAGGAGCTTAAGTTTACACACTGGTGCAACACCACAAATGCAGATATTACAAAGGGAGCCACAAAGAAAAACAAATTTTATTCACAACACTTTGCATATAAACTTTTCGTTCTGCAGACTTGTGTGGAGTTGAAAATAAAGGATGCTAATATGCACATTATGCAGCATATCAAAAAAAGAGAGAGAGAGAGAGAGAAAGAGAAAACACTTTAGTTGAGTGAAAATTCATTTATCTACTAAAAATCTGGGAGAATTCACATCCACTGTATTCCAAATTTACCCCTAAGTGACAGAAAAAATACTGTATGAAATGGAAAAAAATTAAAATGATTTAATCAATAGCTGATTACCTTTAAAACTTTGGGCTTCTTTTCCCTCTGGGGCCTCTTGTTTTCCTTTATAACCTAAAAAAAATCAAATTGCAAAATGAGCCTCCGTTTAAGAAAAAAATTAGCTCCCACCCCCCCAAAATTTTTTGGCTATTTCTCTGTAAAACTACTTATACCATCTAAAATCATCAACATGTTTGCTAGGCAGAACCTAAAGAGCTTATGTAAAATGTATACTTTAAAAGTCACTGAAAAAAAGCCTTGCATAAAGATGAAGTAGGGAAATACCCTTTTTTCCCCTTAAAGTCTGTCTTAATTAGCCTCTGCATTCTTCACAGCGAAGCCCACGAGGTAGCCATCTTGCTTGCTTCTGCAGAGGAAGCCTCTACAGTGGAACAGTTCTGCAAACTGCTTTTTGGTATTATTATCATGGTGTTTAAAGGCAGCCCTGGCCTGCCAGCACTGTAGACGTGCTGGGCATGCCTTTTGCAAAAACAGCCCCACAAAGAGTGCAGCCAATGGCAATGCAGAGCTTAGCAACTCCAAAGTGATCTTCTCTGCCTAGCCTTCCTAGACAAAGGATCTCCTGTGCGGCTCCGCTCTCACCACAGGACACAGGCAGCCACAAGCTGCGACATGGAGTTCGCTGCAGAGGATCTGGTCGCGCCGAAATCACAGGAGGCTTCAGCAAAAACAATGCACACAAATCCCCCAGGTCTCCACCATCAGATCGATGGCGGAGTCTCCCTGATTAGTAACCTCTTGGCAGCTCGGAGGGCAGGTCTGCGCGCGGGGAGGGGGGAGGGGTGCGAGGCCCTGCCTCCAACGTACAGGAGATATAACTGAGCTGAGGGGGGCATTTGGGCTTGCTGAAACTCTGGAAGGTATTGTGCATTTTTACTTTATAAGGCAAGGCTAAATATTGGCGATATTTAAGGCAGGAAGGTTATGTGAGGACAGCGTAGGCTCAGCTGTTGGGCTGCGTGTCTCATTCCTCGGGAACCACACCTCTTTGCAGCAGGCGCTTTGCCCAGAAACACAGCAATTTGATTTCTGTCAATAAATGTCCAATGACAAAGGCGGATTAAAAAATAATAATAAAGCAACTTAAAAGGAAAAGGACAGGATGAGGACAAGGAATGGGGAGGAGTTTTCAGAACACACTTGCCAATCTGAGTGGCTGGAGATTTCAAAAAGATTTCTCCCTCTTGCTCTGGACATTTCTGATGACCTTCATTTCCCAAAGAAATCTGTCCCTTCTAGAAGGTGAACTCAAACCTTTGGGGCAGAAGGGACACCTCTGGTCCTCGTCTCCCAAGACCGTCAATTGTCACCAAGCATCTCTCTGCAGAGCTGCCAAGCAGCTCCCCACGTGGAGCCTGTCTGTGCACAGGCTGATGGTCAGAAAAAGCCACTTACTTCCTAAGGATTGGGACCTGAGCCAGAGGAGGAACAAGCAGCCACCCACACTTACACACCTGGACTGCCCCCATGCGCAGTGGGTGGCAGGTGCTGGGAGAGCTGGGCACCGCAGTTGGAACTTGCCAGACTCAGAGAATGACAGAACCAGAGTAGTTTAGCTCCCTCCCTTGAGCCCCCTGGTCATGCAACAGTGGCAGTAGACAGAGAACCAGGACAGCTGTTTGAGCTGGCAGGTCTCAAGGTCACTGCCAAAATGCTGTGCAGACGCCGGTCACAGACCCATCACAGCCACCTTGACAGCTGCACAGATCTTGGGAAGACAGCCTCAGCTCCATCCTCCCAGGGCCAAAGTTTCAGCAGCACATTTGGGGGATTGGCAGAAGGGCCTCTCTGGCTGCTCAGCCAAAGATTGGTTTTCCACTTGCAGTTGGATTCAGAACAGATTCCCACAACCAGAAATCAGGAGCAGAGTGAGGGCCGGAAAGCCTGTATTTCATCACGGTTGATTCCCAGCCTTTTGGTTTGCCACAAAAGCACGCTTTTCTTGTTGGAATGGGAAGTCCAACATGCATTGTTTTCCCACTTTAAATTACCTCTCCCTCACCCACCCACCCTCAAAATTTTTAACAGAAGTAAAAAGCAAGCAAAACCAGTGGATTCTGACCTCACCACATCCATGGTGGCAACTTTAAGCACACTGAGCCCACACTAAAAATCTCTCTGTGACAAATGAAGCAACCATGAAATAGGTAGAAAAACAGGACCAAATACAACAAGATTTGAAAAGAGTGTAAGACCTTTTAACCCTCTATTTCTTCATTTTTGGAGATTTGTGTATATGTATGGTAAAATAGACAGGAAATTTTCCATTTTAACCATTTTAAGTGTACAATTTGTAGCATTAAGTACATTCACAATGTTGTGCAGCTATCACCACTTTCCATTTCCAGAACCTTTTCATCATCCCAGACAGAAACTCTGTACCCATTAATTAGACTGCCTTCTCCCAGACATTGCTAACTTCTGTTATACTCTGCCTCTATAAATTTGCCTACTCTAGATACCTCATATAAGTAGAATCACACAATATTTGTTCTTTTATGTCTGGCTTATTTCAACTAGCGTAATGTTCTCAAGGTTCATCCATGTTGTGAAATGTGTAAGAATTTTATTCCAGGCGTGGTTGGGGAGGGTATAGCTCAGTGGTAGAGCACATGCTTAGCATGCACAGGGTCCTGGGTTCAATCCCCAGTACCTAGGTTTAAAAATAAATAAATAAATAAATCTAATTACCTCTCCCCCCCAAAACAACAACAAAAAAAGAATTTCATTTCTTTTTAAGGCTGAGTAATATTTCACTGTGTGTATTTATCACATTTTGCTTATCCATTCTTCTGCTGATGCCCTTTTGGGTTGTTTCTGCCTTTTGACCATTGTGAATAATACTGCTGTGACCAAAAATATCTGAGTCCTTGCTTTCAATTCTTCTGAGTATATACCTAAGAGTAGAATTGCTGGATCATGTGACAATTCTGTTTCATTTTTTGAGGAACTGCCAAGCCATTTCCTGCAGCCAGATCACTTTCTACCATTTTACATTCCCGTCAACAATACACACAAGGGTAGCCCTACATTTCTTAAAATGCCTTCAATTTCAATTACAGATTATACCTCTCCCCTTGAATACTTGAATACAATTTCTAAAAAGCATCAACATTTTCCCAAGTTGATTGCTCAATATTTAGTAAAGTGGCTATGGTATATTGACATAACTATATATTTTAAATCATTTTATTACCTGTGTGATACATATGTTTGCCTCAATAAAATAAAACCAGGCTCAGAATGTTAGGTGTACTGAATATTCACACAACGCTGCACTTGGCAACCTAAGCAAACATCGAAGGTCTACGTGCAGTGTTCTGTAAAATGAGTTAATAAATGAAACCAAATCTAAAGCCAACTAAATGAGGGTTAATGGAAGTGACCAGAGCTAACATCAACTCTAAATATCCAACTGATACTACACCATGCAGATCTATACTTGTTTGAACAGACTAGATTGGTAACGTCTATTGGTTGTGACCATCTGTTCTAAATCCTATCCTTAGCGATTTGTCAGTCTCAGCTTAAGGTGACAGAGAGCTTTGTTAGAAAGAATAATCAGAAATTACTCCCAGAGAAAGTGGAAGTCAAGAGAGCCATTCCTGGAGGAGGGTGTAGCTGAAGCAGTAGAGCGCATGCTTAGCATGCCCGAGGTCCTGGGTATAATCCCCATTACCTCTTCTAAAAATAAATAAATAAACCTAATTACCCCCCCCTACCGAAGAGAGAGAGAGAGAGAGAGAGAGAGAGAGAGAGAGAGAGAGAGAAGAGAGAGAGAGAGAGAGAGAGAGAGAGAGAGCGAGCCATTCCCATTCCTATTATTTAGGGCAAAATGCATATAACTAGATCCTGCTGAAAGAACAATAGATCAGAAACCAGGAAACCTTGGGTTGTAGACCTACTTATCCAAAATTTATTTTTATCACTTAAATCTATTTGTTTTTCACACAAGGAACCATTATTATTAAATTATGTAAGTTCATATTTAACTTTGTAATAACACAAGTATACACTAGGTTCTTTCAAATATTATAAAATAAGATCTATTTCTTTTCTCTCAAAAATCACATGATTACAAAGCTAAAAAAGAACATCAGAGAAAATTTAGTCTAACTACTTTATTTTATAGGTAAATCCAGGTCCAAAGAAGTAAAGTTAATTAACTCAGGTTACACAGCAAAGTTAGAACTTGGCTTGAGCCTAATTCTAACCATCTACTCTACGCTCTCTACAATTCCTCTTCAACACCCAGCAATGGACATATGTAAATGTCCCACAATAACCTTAAAAGAACCATCTTTAAAACCATATACTTCAGTATAAAAATACCGAATCATTATGTTGTACACTTGAAACTAATATAATATTGTAAATCACCCATACTTAAAAAAAAAAAAAACTCACATGCATCATTTTTAGGATAGAAGAACAGCTCAAGAAGATTGATATTTTAAAATCAATGATACACTAGGTGTGCTTTTTAAATGGTATATTTTGCCTGAAAGATAAATTTATGAATGATTTCAAAATCCTACTTCTCTTTCTAAACCTGCACAATTCTGTACCCACAAGAAACTAGATATAAACACTGACTAAATTAATCTCAAGAGTAATTCACTATTCCTCAAAACTGACACCTCTGCAGCATAAAATGCTTCCAATATTATCCACACTCTCCTCTCCTATGAAATCCTT
Organism: Camelus ferus; assembly: GCF_009834535.1. Classification (NCBI taxonomy): domain Eukaryota; kingdom Metazoa; phylum Chordata; class Mammalia; order Artiodactyla; family Camelidae; genus Camelus; species Camelus ferus. The sequence continues at coordinate 49,117,208 of NC_045706.1, read as the reverse complement.
CTATATTTCTCTTCTTTCATATTGTTGAAGAGTCATAGCTTTTGCAGTAATACCTGGACAAGATATTCCAAGTACCATCTTTTGTAAACTTCCAGTCAATAAGAACTTTCTTAAAAGGTGGCTTATACTTTTAACAATTCTAATACAGAATCTAAAGGTCATTTGATTGTATTTCATGTGAAGTATAGGAACCTGAAAGGCTAACACTGGACATCTTTCTGGGTGATTGAGTCGAGCAATAATTGCCTGGGTATAGGTGGCTGATCCCCTGGCACAGCCTTTCCCTGGCTTTCCTCCCTTATTTCCTTCCTTGAGGCTTATCTGTAGTAGCCCTTTTTCCCTCCAAAGGGCCAGGACTACCTAGTGTCCAACCCCATTACCTCTAGCAGTACTAATTACTGCTGGTAAAAATAACTGCTCTTCAATAGCAAGAATTAAGGAACAAGCGAGCAAGCAATGATCTGCAACAGTTGCCAAGTGAGAACAGCTGACAATGAGGTGAAACATAGATAATGCTAGAGACTAATGCGTCTGAAATATCACCTCTCCACAATTCCTCAACAATTCTTAGTACTAACTTGAAATTGGCAAGCCTACTCCCTCTATTACAGTCTAGATAATTTGAACAGAAGTCCAATAACAGCATCTATGGTTTCTTTTTGTCAAAAACAAAGAAATCACAAAAGACGCTGTGATTTAGAAAAATTTCCCCTTTTGTGAGTGATATATTGAAGTTTGCTTCTTGTTATTGCTAGTCTGTCCTGTGTACTTTATAATGAATATTATTCCTTTTTTAAAAGAAATTCTGTAACTTCAGGCTCTTTCTCTATGCCATTCAAGCTAGAGAGATGACTCTAGATAGCACTGTACCGTCAGTTTTTGGTCTAATAGCAAAATCCTAAAAATGTGTTGTTTTACTGAGAAGCTCAAAGCATTTACACACATACAACTTCTTTCAGAGAAAGTTAGATCTAGATGTCTCCTAAGTTTAGCAAAGTCAAGCCAATTTGTTCATTCATTTTTTTATAATGAAATCCCCCAATTAATAATCAAAACCCTTTAAAAAAATGTAGTAAAAGTTGGGCACTTTCAATATGCATACATGGTGCTGGGCTTACTGCCGAGAACATACCATCTCAGGAGAGGCCCAAATGGATAATTATGATGCAGTATAGAAAGGGGATGAGCCCAGAAAACTATGCAAGACAAGAGGTGGCTTCCCAGATTAAGTGACATTTCCACTGAAACTTAAGGATGGGTTAGTGGGAGTGGGAGTTGGTGAAATAGAGAGGGAGAGAAGAAAGGTATGAACCCTGATAGAGGTAACAACATGTTCAAGGACACTGGGAGCACTACGGCTATTGAAAGTCACACTATGGGGAGAAATGCATATAAATAGATATGCTACCACTTGAGTGTTAATGCTGGTCATTGAGCATGCATATGAAGAGATGTAATCAGTTTTTAATTCTCTGCCATTCCAGTTTGAAATATTTCTGTCCCATGCTTCAATTTACCATAATTGGTCCTTTCAAAAGCCAACAATGGTACTCCTCTTAAATTAATCATCACAAATAGCAGCTACTTTTTCAATGGAACTAAGGAGAGGTGACTGGTTTGTCATAGATCTGAAACCTTTTTTTTTTTTTTAAGCTAGAATATCCCCTTGTATAACTCAGTCTCCTAATCAGAGAAAAGTGATATTTTGAGAATATGTGTAAGTAGGTTTTTGTTGAGATGAGATCAGTCACTCACTAAGGTTAACTTCTCTAGTTTTTGAACTAATTTACTAGAGTCTTACACAATCCATGGAAGAGAAAGATTTGTCTGCCTAGAAATAAGTTACTGTTTCAGCTGGGTAACTCTCTCCCGGACAGATGCTTCTGATGTTTAGAGTAAGGGCTGCCCTTCCTTTATTCATTCTAGAAATAGAACAGAGAACACTAACTATATTAGAGGTGCTGCTTAACACCTGTGGGATCTCAAAAAACTTACCCTTGAGCCCATATATATGTACTGTTATAAAATGCCTAAAATTAAATTTTTTCTGAAGTCTGACTTTCTTGCTATCCAATACTTGTCCAATGGGCACATTAGCATTTGTTCAAATAAAATAAATGGCCCTCATATTCTTACTAGAGACTTATCTTCTAACCTGTAACTACCATTTCGGTGTCTGAGGGGATCCTTCTGAGTTTTCACAATGTAAAGCCCTTTAGGAATACCTTGCTGATCAGGAGGAGATCTATGTGTTGTAATAACAAAAAGGTTCTTTTCACCCCAGTCCACCTTAGAAATTAGCAGGTATGGAACTCAAGCTTATAACTAATTGTACAGATTTAAATGAAAAACTTGCCTATCTTTATTAGGAATGTTTTAACATAAACATTATAATGGTGTTTCCACAGATACTCTTAATAACTTATTAAGAAAATGCAATTTTCTCCCAAAAATCTGTTTGATTTACCTGACTTCCAAATACTTATTCACATAGGCAAATTTGTTCCTGTTGTTTAAAATAAAATGAATAGTTCTTGATGCTTTTGCTAGATATTTATATTTCTTTTAGAACAATTTTTTACTAAATATTTATAAGCAGAATTGATATTTTCCTTGCCCATAACAACAGTTCTTTTATGGACATCATTTCACTGATGCTGTAATTAAGTTTCTAACTTTATGAATATATACTCATATTCTTATATGGCTACTTTTGCTAATTATCATAATAAACAAAACATTAGTGGGTTTGGAGGGGATAAAGGATCACTTTAGCTAACACTTTTCTTAATCATAACTATGCATGTGCTTAAAAATGTTACCTTAGTTTTTTTTTTTTTTAAAGAAAGTATTACTTCCTTCTGGCTTGTCTAACTAAAAATGTTACATTACACAATATCAAAATATTATCTTATACAAAATCAGTATATGTCTGGCGAGATCCAAATCCCAATGATGTTTATTAACTACGGGACTTGCACAAGTTAGCCTCCCATAAACCCAGTGAGGGACAATGCTGACATTAGGGTTAAATGTTGTAACGGCTACGACAAGAGCTAGTGTCTGGCACGGTGGTTCCATTGTAGCAACAGAGAACGATGGCTGTCACTAATTACGAAAACTATGTACAAATAAATAAGGTATTGAGCAATTAAAACTCATTTAATATAAAAATGGAGATATTCAAGCAAACAGTATTTTGGGATATTGGAATCTCTCCCAGATAAATCTAGCATTAACCAGATTTCTGCTAGAATTGGGGCATGCTTATTCTACTATACCATCATGACATAACCTTAAATTTATTAGTTAAAACGAATATGAAACTTTCACTTCCAGCAATCATAGAATTGATAATTCAAAACAACTGCCTGCTGAAGGCAATTAGAAAAGCTATATAAAATATAAAAACATCTGCTTGGAGGTATAGGAGAGTGCAAAAATTACCATGATGGTGTAGAAATACCAGACCAAGACTCAGAGGGAAATGAGGTCCAGGGAAGGTAAAAATATTTTAAGTAAAAATTAAAAGTGGAAAAAAAGAGCTAAAAAGATGAAGGTCAAAGAGAAATGTAACTTTAAAATTAAAATAGAAAAACAGTGAAATTTGCAAACTCAAAGAGTTTAAATATTGATTCATGTCAAAAGAAAAAGTATACTTTTGCAAAATGAGCCTATAAGATTCTTACACAACATCTTTTTGAAAGTTTCACCAGTCTGAAAAATAGCAGCAATAACCTTAGCATGACTATCCTCAATCTTCTGGTCCCACTTCTCTATACCCTCCAGGTTCCTCCCATTTTGCTTGTTGCCCTTGCTCAGGGACATGGTAGTTAAAATAAGCACTTACCATCCAAGCCAAGGGCTCTGATCCAAGATCAATTGTGTAGTCTTACATAAATTACTTGGCTTCTCTAAGTCTCAGTGTCTTACCCTATACTTTGGGGGAAGAATGTATATTTCACAGGATTGTTCTAAGGATTAAATGAGACAATGAGCATGTCAGTGCTTAATACAGTACTGGGCACTTAGAAAGGACTCAGTCCATAAGAGTTGTTATTAACCTCTTCAGATATCAATGTGTGCTACATACCAGTTCCACATCTATGACCAGTGTCATTCAATTCAAGCAACATTTGTTTGGTGGCTAACAAATGCCAACACTACACAATGTTAGTGTTGGCATTTGTTAGCACACCAAAATCCACATGCTAAAATCCTAATGCCCAATATGATGATATTAGAAGGCAGGGCATTTGGGAGATGCTTAAGTCATGAGGGTGGAACCCTTATGAATGGGATTAGTGCCATATAAAAGAAGCTCCAGAGAGATCCCCAGCCTCTTCTACCATGTGAGGACACAGTAAGAAGGCATCAGCTATGAACTAGGGTCCTACACTAGAATTTGACCATGCTGGTACCTTCTTCAGAACTGCAAGCAATATATTTCTGCTGTTTATAAGCCACCCAGTCTGTCGTGTTTTGCTATAGCAGCCCAAATGGACTAAGACAGACTTGAACAAACACTTCTCCAAATAAGATCTACAAATGGTCAATAAGCACATGAAAAGATGCTTGACATCATTAATCGTTAGAGACATGCATATCAAAACCATCCTGAGAAACCACTTCACACACACTAGGATGCCAATAAATCAAAAAGTCAGATAGTAAGTGTCCATAAGGATGTAGAGAAATTAGAACCCTGGTTGAATTTAAAATGGTTGAATTGAATTTAAAATGGTACAGCTGCTTTGGAAAACAGTTTAAGCAATTCTTTAAAGTTAAGCAAAGAGTTATCATCTGACCCAGGAGTTCCACACCTAGGAATATACCAAAAATAACTAAATACACATGTCTACACAAAAACCTGTACACAAATGTTCATAGTAACATTATTCATAATAGCCAACAAATAGAAACAACTCCAAAGTCCATCAATGAATGTTTGTGCAAAATGTGGTTTATTCATGCCATGAAATATTACTCAGCCATAAAAGGGGAACTGATAAATGCTATGACATGGATGAACCTTGAAAACATGCTAAGTTAAAGAAGCCAGATACAGAAGACCAAATATTGTATGATTCCATTTATATAAAATGCTCATAATAGGGAAACCAATAGAGACAAAAAATAGATTAATGGTTACCAGGAGTTGGGGGAGGGGACAATGGAGAGTCACTGCTTAATTGTACTAGGTTTCTTTTTTGGGGTGCTGAAAATGTTCCAGAATTAGATTGTGGTGTTGGTTGCATAACCTTGTAAATATACTAAAGACCACTGAATTGCACACTTCTAAGGGTGAATTTTATATGTGAATTAAATCTCAATTTAAAAAGGAGAGATTAATTATTTAATTCTCCTTTATCATAGAGGAAAGAGTGCCTCTACTACTTGCTAGCCATGGGGAACTAACTTTTTTTTTTTTTGATGGGGGGAGGTAATTAGGTTTATTTCTAGAGGACATACTGGGGATTGAACCCTGGACCTCATGCATGCTAAACATGCTCTCTACCACTTGAGTTATACCTTCCCCTACACATTTTTTTAAAGTGGGTTTCCATTTCATAGTCTGCAAAATGAAAGTCCTAATACTCACACTTCATGGGTCACTGTCAGGATCAAATCAAATATGGTAAGTTTAAGACTTTTAGCACAGTGTTTGGTCCACAATAGACCCTCCATAAATGTTATTTTTCCCCCTTTCCTTTGCCAGCTTCCTGTGCTTCAAGTCAAAAAAGTTTAAATTTTGTTAAAATCTTGTGTACCTAACTGTCAAATAAAGACAAAGTTGCCTGGTCACTGGCTCCTTAAAAAGAAAAAAGTTAAACACTATTTTGTTTCGTTTTCCTAGTCTGATTGATTTCTGTTTGTTTTAACATCTCATAGCACACTAGAAGTGTCCCTAGAAAATGGAATTAGGTGAATAAAAAAGGTAATTTAATTTTATGTTGACTAGTGGACAAATCTCCCTGCAATTCTGTACTAACTCAGACAAATTTCCCTGCAATTCTGTATAACTCCTAAACAAGACACTTACTCCTATAAGAGTGGAGGAAACTAAACACACACAGACACAGACACAGACACATACAGACACACACACACACACACACACACACACACACACACACACACACACTTCTCTCTCTAAGTCTAAACTACATCAGCTCCCTCCAAAAGTCCATGGCTCAGCTCAACTGTGGGCTTCCCCTGTCTTGTCCTTCTGCTTCCTCCTGCCTTGATCTTACTTTTGCCTGTTAATAGAAAACTCACCACAAAATGGTGTTCCACATGAAACATGATACAAAAATAAGCTGCATAGTGTAAATGTCTAGAATACAGCAGAAACACCAAAACCCTCTCATTATACAAGGACAAGAAAATAACTGTGGCATCATCATCTCACTGGAAACCACAACTATAATTCTGTATCACATGGGAACAGTGAAACCAATTCATTCATAATGCATCTTAATCCTCTAGTAGGAAAAATGCTTTTGCAGATACTGTGAAATGGTGTATACTGGCTACTTCTAAGGACTTCAGTTACCTTCCTCCAAATAACATGAATGAAGTAGCAAGAGGGAAACAGGCAAAAATAATGGAATGAATACTCAAATTTCTTCAAGACTAAAATAATAGCCACCATGTTTAAGCACCTACTATGTGGCAGGGACTCTGCCAGACCCTATGTAGACATCACTGCTGCTTCTCATGATCCCTGCTTCATGGGTCTGACTATCACATGCCACAAATAGATCTATTCTCACACTGGTGGCCACATGGGGGAATATCAAAACTCTTAGTATAACTGTTTTGTCCTTAACCATAGTAACAGTTGTAGATTTCACTACTTCAAAGTCTTTTAAGATTTTGATGATTTTGAGATTAAGATTGCTGTGATTCTCTTATTTGTTTTTATTTTGGGGAGTAGGAGATGTGGTTTACATTTCTGTGAAACCTAATAAAAGTTAAGGACAATCTTTCCAGAAAAAATGCACATAAAACAATGTTACATAAAATTTGGGGGGAAATGGGATCACAGAGCACAAAATCCCATCTGGATTAAAAACCTGATATAGAAGCTCTAACCTTATGATTTCTAAAATATCATATAAAACATGAGTATTGGGATAATTTAAACTAGGATCAAATTAGTCTTAGGAATTCTTGTCTAGCAATCAAAAAGCATGTGGAAAGTTTAGCAGACTAAAGTACTAATATAATAATAGTAATTTCTGTTCTTTCCATAGTAGCTAAAAATACACCAAGTACCTAATCTGATCTGGCTAGTATCCAGTCATTAGTTAGGAGATACACTGAAATGCTGGCTCAATCCCCATCTTTGAGAGGGCATGAAGATGTGTTTACCAAAAAGAATGTCATAGAAACTTTAATTTCTCCTTTTAAGAGAAGGAAATGGATCTGACTTTCAAAAAAATACCTGTACTACAAACTTCAGGTTTCCAAAAGTGGTAAAGATTTAGAAGTCATTAGGCAATGAATCATTAGCAAAATACTAAATTTTGGTTACGCTAATACTTTTAGCTTGAAATAAAGGACTAGTAGATTCCAGTGTCAAGAAAATAATCTGAAATGGGAACCAAGATTTATATAGAAAAAGTTCACTACCATATGAGAAACTGTAAGAAACTGAAGCATCCAGCAATGAAAAATAATTTAGTAAGTTATATTGATTTACCTAAAGGCACATTATACACATAATTTTTAAATCTTTAGTTTTTTAATTACAAGGAAAAATGCTAATGATGTACTGAGTGAAAAAAAGGAGAAGAAGAAAATTCTACCCCATTCAACTTCAATGATGTTGTTTTTTAAATGCAGAAAAAATACTGGAAGCAAATATACCTATATACTCATGGTGGTTGCCTCTAGGTACCAGAATTATACTCTATCTTGCTCCTGCTTCTAAATTTTTTAAATGCAAATTATTACTTTGATTTAATATTTTATTACTTTTGAAGAAATACAAGCTCAACATGTAGAAAGTCAAACCATGTAGAAAAAATTAAGCAAAAAGTTAAATTCACATATTTTCTAATACACCCCTTGTCCATCCAAAAAATCCAATCCTCAGCGGTTAACACTTCCAACAGTTTGGTTTGGTAGGTATGTATCCTTCCAGAATTGTTTTTCTAAATTCCATTTACAATTAGAAAAATACATGATTTTGTGCTTTCCTGTTCCTTTTCCCTCTAGAATATTGAGTTGTCCAAACTTTGGATCTTGGTATAACTTACAATCACAAATGCATATGGCAGCAATTTTAAACAACACAGGCAGCTGGTTTTTAACATGGTTTAAAGCACTGTGTACCTTGCTAAAAACTTTTTTTCTCAAATCCTCTACTTGAATTTCTGTCATAGATATCCCATGATCTTAACATCTTTGGTACTTGAGAATGACATATATAAAATAAACCCCGAAAAGTTTTGGGATACTACCTGCTAAGATGATATATTAGGTACATATGGGATATAAAGGTTTACAGTACACTTTTAAAAGAGACATTCATATGTGAGAAAGACTGAATCTTACTTTTTTTTAAATGAGATTTCATTCATTCACTGAATCACTTGTTCAGCAAACAGCTGTTGAGTACCTATTATGCTCTAGCACCCCATATGGCCTGGGCTTGGGCTTTAGAAGTAAACATCGCACTTCTAATTACTGCTCTCTCTGCAGAAGAACACCATGCCTTTCTTTTTTAAAACTGGGACTCAGTACTAATGGGACACAAATCAGAAAAGAGCACGATTTCTCTTATTTCTTTCTACCAGGCATGAAGAGCTGATGATAATTAGCCAAGAATTTCTGGATAATCATGACTTGTGTACTGAGTCTCAATATCAAGATAATGACTTGAATTGCTTAGATTGATTCTTTTGTTAGTTGTAACTTATTTTACTATGATAATAATACAAAAGGATCCCACCTTCTCTCCTTCCTGGGTACACTTGTATCACATTCATCATAGTACCACAATGACTGGCTACTTTATAAGGAGAATGACTTTTGCGGTTTTGAAACCATCAACTCTTGAAATGCTATCCTGGAACAAAAAAATCAAGAAGCTGACCAACGAAAAGAGATGGAAAGTTAAGCTCTGTAGCAAAATAAATGAGTACTACAGTGCTCACTAGTAAATGATAGTATCACTTGGATTATACTGAAACTAGATGAAGTCAGTTTCACACATTTTTCTTTCTGGATAAGATGGTCTACACAAAATGGCAAGGTAAGATTTGAACCATAGTGACAAGATTCTAAAAATTAACACCCACTGGTCAGAATCAATCGAGATCAGCATGGTTTTGTTGACATACTTGGGGTTTAAACATGCAAGGGTGCTTGAAGCCAAAGGCATTTTTTCCTATGGTCAGCTCTGTGGTGAGGTATGCTACTGAAGTATCAGTAGTGATCCAAAGAGATTTCTTAAAGGCATATTTAAGGACATATAACATCTGCCCTCAATTGCAAGAGCTGGTAGCAAAAATATGTTCCATATGCTATATACAACATATGCCAAAATGAGATCTGGCTGTTTGAAAACACAGAGAAAAGCAGGGGCCAGGAGAGGCCTGTCCCCCTCCCCAACTCCCATTAAAATGGATAAAATGAAATTAAATAAGAAATCAACCAATCCAGGTGACATCTCTGGAACTAGACTGTTATCACACTATCCTAAGATAGTGGACAGTCCGTGGTTCGATTTCTATCATATAATACTACTTAACTTCTAGCTTTTCAAGCACAACCTAGATAGGTGTTACTATTTCTCCAGGTGGAATTTCTATTAGCTAAGAATATAGCATGGTAATAAACAGCACATTTTACACCGTTCTCTAGTATACTGCAATTAATATAATAACTCTTTCATATTTGAGGGGAAATCAATATTAACTGAAGTAAACATAAGAGAGACTATTTCACTTTGGCAACCAACTCACCAACTTCTTAAGTCATTCAGTTCATGCTAATTAAATGTGAAATACTATACCAAAATCATCGAGCTATAGATATAGAATTCAAGACTCTGCCCTCAGTACATCTACAAACAACTGTATGGTTTTTCTGTTTCTTTGGTGTTTTGCTGTTGTTTTTAAACACACTAAAAATTATCTGTGAAAGCATAGCATGGTCAAAGCATCTACTCTTTGAGTCTCTAAAAAGCCTCCCCACCCCACCTTCTTTTTACCTCTATCACCATTCAATAAATAGAGTACACATGTCTCAATATGCTAAATTATAAATACGCAGGTGTACCTAGCCAAGAGCAAATTCCTAGATGACTAAGAGTTATAAAGTTAGTGGTTTCAATTATCTGTATCTCTGCATATGGAGAACAGTAAGCTGAACTAAACTTGGCAGAAAAATAACATTTTTTTCTCCTGGCCAAAAGATATCACTGAGAAGACTATCTGAACACCTTGTTGTATAATTAAAAGAAACAATTGGGAAACAAAAATGTAATCTATCATTAAAAAAGTAAATCAAAAATTGCTTTTACTTCTCTCAGACATCAGTAGTTAACATTTTGAGAAATGACATATGCCTTTGGAGGCTAAGTATACTTTAGTAGAAAAAAATTCTAACAGTTCTGTTTTTTAAAAATGTACATTCGTTTCATATAAACACTAACAGAAACAGTAATATTTAAAAACTGTAGATGTATTTTCTCTTTCTCATTCCAACACTCAATAAATAAAATAATTCCAATGTTAGGAAGAAACACATGAAATATATTTTCTTATTGATATTCTTACTTATCAAAATAAATGGCCTTCAATCATTAAGAGCATAAAATAAATATAAAAATTGTGATATCAAATATCTAAAAATAAAACAAGTTAAATAACTATATTGAAAAGTATAAGATATTATTGAAAGGAGTTAAATAAGATTTAAAGATATACTCTGGTCATGAACTAGAAGATTCAATATCGTAAAAATGTTAAACTCTACAAATTGATGTATACATTTAACATAATCACAATAAAAATCCCAGAAGAGTTTTTTGTGGAAACTTACAAGCTGATTCGAAAATTTTGATGAAAATACAAAGAAAAAAAAAAAGCCAAAATAAATACTGAAGAACAAAGCTAAAGGATTTATACTACCAGTTAGCAAGACAAGTTATAAGCCTAGAAATGATGAGAATTCAGACACAAAGATAAACAAAAAGGTCAATGAAACAGTCTAGAAACATGCAGAACTAATCAATCACCTTATTTGTGACAAACTTGATGTTGCAGTAGTGGGGAAAGGACAGCAGTTGAGTAATGGTGCTGCTCAAGCAGATAAGCATATGAAAGAAAATGAATCTTTACTCCCATCTTACACTATGGACAAAAGTCAATTCCACATCTATTGTACATCTAAATGTGAAAGGTTTAAAAAAGTAACTTTTTAAGAAGAAAGCAAAAGAACATCTTCATGACCTTTGAACTGGCAAAAAGTAGACAAACAGGACATGAAAAGCTATCATAAAGGAGATGGCTGGTAAACTAGACCACACTAAAGTTAAGAATATCTGTTAGTTAAAAACCATGATTGGAGGAGGGTATAGCTCAGTGGGAGAGCGTGTGCTTAGTGTGCACAAGGTCTGGGTTCAATCCCCAGTACCTGCATTAAACAAACAAACAAACAAACAAAAGCATGATTAAGTTACTGAAAAGATTAAGCCGTAGAATAGGTAAAGTTACCTACAATCATTTATTCAACAGAGGATTTGTATCAACAAAATACAACGAACTCATTACCCAATAATGAAAAGGCCAAAAAGCCAATTTAAAAATGGACAAAAGACTTCACAGGCACTTCAAAGATTATAGCTAAGTGGCTAAGAAGCATGAGAGGTAGCTCAATTTCATTAGTCATCAAGGAAACATAATGTATTGATGCCATTACACACCCAACAAAATGATTAAAACAAGTCAGAAAATATCGAGTGTTGGCAAGGATATGGAGCAAGTGAAACTCTCATATACAACTGATGACAGTCCTAATTGGAACAACCACAGCTGTTTGGTAATAGCTATGGAAGCTAGACATACGTATATTCTGTGACTAAGCAATTCCACTCCTAGGAATATACTCAATAGAATATTCATCCAATTATATTCACCAAAAGACATTTATGAAAATGTCCATAGTAGCACTTCTATGTTCATTTTACTGTTCTGTACAGTACTGAACTGTAACATTCCACTGCTCACTAACAATGGAATGGCTACAGGTATTGTGACATGTACATACAATGGACTACTACTCTGCAATGAGAATGAGTGACTGCAACTATAAGCAACATTATTGATGCATCTCATAAACATAATATGAAGCAAAAGAAACCAGAAACAGGATAGTGTACAATTGTTCCTTGCTCTATCAGAATGAATTTCCCTCAGAGAAGGGTTCCCTATGTTCTTCTCTGCCTTTCCACACACTGTTGGATAAGTAGGTCCATCTATTGTCAGCATTTAGTATAAGGACAACATTACATATTTTTCAGAATCACCTTTGTCAGGAATAAAGGTGATCTTTTGGGGGAGGGGGAAAGCAAGAGAGAGCAAGGGAATATGAATATCATCAAGTATAGGGGAACCTTGAAATAGAATGTAAACAGAAATAAATTAAAATTGTGATGAATGACATAACAACATTGAAAGGTGAGGGTGGTGTGTGTGAGACAGAGACAGAGGCTGAAAGTGGCGGGAGGTGGTGGGGGAGAGGAGAACTAATTCAACGTATGCATGTTCCAACTTTTAAACACACCACTGACATTTCAGTAACAACAATAACACCCATCACCAAGATCTTGGTTTCTAAAGTATTGTTCGCCACCAAAAAGAAGCAAGTTTCCTGCGATAAATAGCTGACATTTGGTTTAGGGCAGGACAGAAAATACAACACTTGTGTCAGAAAACAAAGAGAATTACTCAAAGAATGGTTGAAGGTGTTCCTTGGCCAAATTTGGGACAATTTGAGCATCAAAATAATTAATGATAATAAAGGAGTATAACCTACTAAATATAATAAAAAATCTTTAAGTTCATACTGAAATAAAGAAGAAAAAGCTCTTCCTTGGACTTTAAAGCTAACGTATAGATTTAGAAATCATAGAAACAGAATCACCACTTGGCAACAATTAGGCAAAAATCACCAATGAATGCTAAAACTGAGGAGTGAAAGTTTGAGGAGTAGGTATACGTTTATAAGTCTCAATTGCCCTACAAGATATTTATTAAATACAAAGTAAAAAAATGCTGATTTTACAATGGAGAAATCTGAAAGACAATGCCTTAATCTAATGTTCAAAATTAAGCAGAAATAGACTCACAGACAGAGAATACAGACTTGTGGTTACCGGGGGGTGGAGGGTGGGAAGGGATAGCCTGGGATTTCAAAATTGTAGAATAGATAAACAAGACTACACTGTATAGCACAGGGAAATATACACAAAATGTTATGATAACTCACAGAGAAAAAAATGTGACAATGAGTGTGTTTATGTCCATGAATGACTGAAAAATTGTGCTGAACACTGGAATTTGACACATTGTAAAATGATTATAAATCAATAAAAAATGTAAAAAAAAATTAAGATCATGAGTAGTGGGGCAAACTGACATTATGTCTCTCCTGATAAGAAGGTATTCATACAAAAATGTACAACTGGGGTGAGGGTTATGCTTAGCATGCACAAGGTCCTGGATTCAATTCCCAGTCCCTTCATTAAAAACAAATAAATACATAAAAATAAACCTAACTGCTTTCTCCCTTAAAAAAAAATGTATAACCCAAATCTAGTCATAAGGAAGCATTAGACAAACCCAAATTGAAGGACAAAATAAGTAATCTGCATTTTGCAAAAATAGCAATGTCATAAAAGACAAATATTGAGGAATTGCTCTAAACAACACAAAAAAGTACATATTATATGATTCCATTTATAGCAAACTCTAGGAAATGCAAACACAAGTATAGCGATGGAAAGATAATGCTTGCCTGAGGAGAAATGGTACAGTTGTGGGGGCAGGGGTAGGGACTTTGAAGGGGCACAAAAGAACTTTTGAGTGATGGATTTTGAGTATGTTAATGGTCACACAGTGTATACATATGTCATACTTATCAAATTGTACACTTAAATTAAAAAAAATTTTTTTACTTTTAGTAGGGGGAGGTAATTAGGTTTATTTATTTTTTAATGGTACTGAGGATTGAACCCAGGACCTCATGCATGTCAGATGGGTACTCTATCACTGAACTATACCCTCCCTCCTTCAAACTGTTCACTTTAAATATGTGCAGTTTATGTCCATTATACCTCAATTAAGTTGTTTTAAAAGTTTGAGGAACTGTTCTAGATTAAAGGAACCCAAAATGACATTTTCTTTTTTTATTTTTTGAATTTTTAAAAATTGAAGTACAGTCAGTTACAATGTGTCAATTTCTGGTGTACAGCACAATGTCCCAGTCTTACATATACATATGTATATTAGTTTTCATAACAAAAGGACATTTTCTTATAAACAAAATATGAATAAGTTGTGGGTTAGATAATAACGGTGCAATGTTAATTTCCTAATTTTCATTATACTATGAGAGAATATCCTTGTTTTTAGGAAATATAGTACAGGGCTAAAAGAATATCATGTCTATGAAAAACTCAATTGGGTCAGAAAAATACATATTTATATATGGGGAAGGAGATAAAAAGAAAGTGAAAGTAATGAAGTAATATGTTAAAATGCTATCATTTGGCTGAAAGACATACCAAATTCTTGGTACTACTCTTGCAATTATGAATTATGTCAAAATAAAAGTTGTTGTTTTTTTTTTAAATAATGTGGTGCTTAGGAAATTGTGACAAATACCCAAGGTATTCATTCATTCAGTCCTTAATAAACACTGGTTTTTCCACACCAACACATCATGACAACAGTGGCCACATTTGCTTGCCAGAGTAAGTTTTACAGAAATAAACCACATGCCAAAATCTAAATTTCTAAACCTGATAATTTGAGTTACAAACATATTCTTTTCATTTAACTGACAAGTGTTTATTTATCACCTATCGCTATAACAAGGCTAGACAAGCACTAGAAAAATGAAGTCCCCTCATATGGAACTGGGGAACACTCATAGATACGATTGTGGCTCCGGAAAGGGTGAGTGAATGGGTGGAGTCTTGTTGGACGGGGCAAGGAAGGATATGTATGGCGAGCATGGACACTAAGGCAGGATCATGCCTGGTGAGTGTGGGGAAATACAAGCAGCTGGATACTGCTGAGACTTCAAGTATATTGTGAGGAGCTGTGACAGACAGCAAACAAGACAGAGGAGGTCAGTCATGCCAAGATCTCAAAGATCTCGTATTCCACACTTAGGAATCTATGCTTCATCGGTAACTGGAAGTCACTGAAAGCTTTCCTCTAATTTCTTTGGTTTTGAGTGAGATATATCACATATACAGAAGAATGAGTACTAAATGTACTTAAGTGGGAGGAACAGGGTTACAGGAAGAAAAACTTAACCGCACTGAAGGAGAGCTTGCTGTTCAACATCCTGACTTCCCTGCTGACTGGTACGCTCACGACTACATCCCCCGAGCACAACCCAGGGTAGAAGTGCAGTAAATACTTGCTGACAATAAAGAGCACGTTGAAATTATCCCAGTAAGAGATAGAAGCCTCAACTACAGCGGGAACCCAGAGAACGGTGAGATAGGAGTGCTCAGATCTTGTAGAACAAGAGATTCTATTAGAGTGAGAGGAAGGCATGAAAGATGACTGAATTTTCCATTTTGGGTGACCAGGTAGATGGTAAGCCATTGAACTAAATGTGTAATGCAAGAGGAACAAGTTTAGAAAAGAAGAGAACCAATTTGTTTATACCTGTTAGAGATAGAGTACCCTTGGCAATGTCACTGGGCAGTGTTACAAATCAGGAGCTTACAAGGGAGGTCTCTCTATTATAAAAATATTGCTACTAAGTGTTTTAGATATGTTTATAAGCATTGAGTTACTGGCCACATTTTGATCTACTCTCGCATGTGTGAAATGACTTGCGTAAAGATTACTCATTGTACAAAGATTTGAAGTAACACCTTAAATGCCCATCAATACATGATTGGTTAAATGTCTGATCTCTTGTTTGTAGTGAGTCAGCCAAACAGCAAGTCAGCACTTTTGGACAGATCATTTAAGCCTAGAATGAAATGTTTTGGGGTTTTTTGTTTGTTTGTTTGTTTTTATTTTTGGTTTGCTTTGGTGGTGGGTGGTTAGGCTTATTTACTTATTTATTTTAATGGAGATACTAGGTATTGAACCCAGGACCTTGAGCATGTTAAGCAGGCACTCTACCACTGAGCTATATTCTCCCCTCTAGAATGAAATGTTTTTTAAATTGACTGAATTTACATTCATAATGCTTTTAAAATTAATCTGTTCTATCATACCTGCATTCATAGTAGACTCAAATAAATAGAAATTCAAATGAGTAATCTAAAAATCATAAAACACCATAGTTAACAGATGTTTTAATTAAAGGTCTGAAAAGTGAGTTTGAATATTAACCAAACTCCATAAAACCCTTTCAACAAATTCTAAGTCAACCAAAACTTTTACTACCTTAGTTTCATAACTATAATAGTAAGTACAAGTGTTTATATATCACTCTGGAGTTTACAAACCATTTTCAGCTGCTGATCCCAACAATCCTGTGAGATATGTAGAGCAGGTAGAAATCACCTGCCAAAAGTTGAGATGAAAGCTTTATTACTGTTATACCTCCAAGGCAAAGTTTCAAGATTAAGGCTACAGACAGTTTCATTCTTTAAAAAGAAGTTTAATTCCTCTGGTTTCTTAGACTTCAAAGGAGTCAATGAATGTCGTTCCACTCCTAATTTTTAAATCTGTAACTTTCAAAAAAGACACACAAACTAGCCAAAATGAAGCACAGTGGAAATCTTTCCAAAACCACATTTCATATGATTTCCCTATTCTCCATCAAATTCTAAAACAGAAAAACTTTATGTTCTAGCTTTCTGAGACAAATTGTAAAAATAAGCTACTGCATCACTCACTGCACAAGACATATTTCAGGTAGGTCCACAAACTCCTACAGGTAACTAAAAGCAACATTTTACTAAAGCTAAAGTATGTAATACTGAAGCAAACTGTCCTGGCACAAGTAAGTCTACCAACTCTCAGAGGCATCTCCCAGCCCCTTGGGCATTTAAACTTACCTCCAAAGGCACAATGACAGATGGTTTCTTTTTCAGTTCCTCACATTTCCTTTTCTTACAGATCTGGTGGCTGTTTTTTCTGTTCTTGCAATAAGTACATTCACCACAATTGGTCTTCTGCTGGCAGGGCTCACAGACCCCACAGCGCTTTCGTTTCTTCTTTTCCAAAGTAGGTAGCAAAGTGGTGTAGGAAGGAGAAGAGGAGGTACTGGCAAATGACACTGGCCTAGACACCACTGTGGTGTTGATTTCAACCATGCTAGTGGTGCTGATCTGGGAGCTCCCTCCTTCCAATTTGCTGGGACTCACCTGGGAGAGTTGGGCAATGCCTTGTGGAGCATGGTGGAGTCCTCTCTCAGGGGCTAACATGAACCCATGAGTGTTAGCTTGCAGAAAGCTTATATGAACCTGCTTCTCATTTTCTGTGTTGCTCATAGCCATCACTGGAGGTACCGAACTTATCTCTGAGTTTGATGATGGTTGAGGAGTGTGACCTGAGCCCAAAGGCAAAATCTGCATAGCACCCTGGACCTCAAGCCCAGATGAAACAGTGCTCTGGAGCTCTGGCCATTCTGGGAGAGCATTATAAGTAGTGGTTGGGTTTAGAGGAGCAGAAAGAAAGGTAGGTGGGTCTGAGGCAGTACCATTACCCATACCAAGGACATGTTGATCTAGGGTAGCACCAAAGACCTCTCCTTGGACTGGAATAGCACCAGGAGG
The DNA here is from genome assembly GCF_009834535.1 of Camelus ferus. Lineage (NCBI taxonomy): Eukaryota > Metazoa > Chordata > Mammalia > Artiodactyla > Camelidae > Camelus > Camelus ferus. The sequence continues at coordinate 49,099,213 of NC_045706.1, read as the reverse complement.
CTCTGGTGGGTCTGGGGTCTCACCCAGAGGTTCTCCATGAACTGGGTTAGCACCAGGAACTTCCCATTGATGTGGGACAGCATTCAAGGACTGCCCCAGGATAGAGGTGGCATCAGGAACTTCCTGTTGATCTGGGGTAGCTTTGAGTATCTCTTGATGATCTGGTTTAGCACCAAGGGTTTCTTGTTCTGAACCTGCCAAGAGGAGTTTTATTAATGAGGTAGGATATATTGACCCACCAATAGACAAACAGTTTCTAAGGTCCAATTCAGGTATAACCTTATTAAAGCTGGAGGTGGGGCAGCAATCATGTTCACTTTTGATGGGATCCAGGTGAGAATCAGATAGCTTAAGAGATTCTACTCGTGAACCCAAATCTTCTAGCTGAATGCTGGGGTTTCCTTCAGAGGTAACCTTGAGGGCTGCTCTTTGGAGCAAAGGATCACAGAGAGTGTCCTGAACAAACATTCTAGGAGAATTGCTGATACCATTCAATGTCTCTTTAGAGAACAGTCCTTCACCACCATGTGTCCCTTCCAATGACCCAGAAAGGATCTCTGCTGCCGGGCCACTATGAGCAGAGATATTTATTTTGGAATTCTCGACACTTTGGGACCAAGATTGGGTTGTCTCTAGGCTCTCATTTTTAATTAAAGATACACTTTGTATGCCAATTATTTTCTCTATATCAGGAGGGATTGAGGGGTCTTGCACTGGGACTGAATCATTTTCTGAGTGCTTTCCTCCCATGTCAGTAAGTATCTTATAGTCACACTCATGTTGCTTTCCTAAATTCTTAGGAGGTGGAACTTTCTTAGGTTTGGCTATGACCACTGGGGGTTGGGAGAGTCGCCTGCTAAGAGAGGTGCTTCGGAGAGCCATTGTAAACCCATTGCAAGTTAAGGACTCAGGGTTCTGAAAAAGAACCTCAGTCCTATCCAAATTCATTCGTGCAGCTCCAGCTCTTGTCAGAAGGCTCCTGACTGGCACAGGCAGTTTGGGTTCTGTTTTTTTCTTAACATCTCTTTCTTGAATTAATTGTTTTAATTTTCCAGGGCTCACAGTCTTGATTGATGCCACATTTTTGTTGGCTGGCTTAGATCCCTTTTTCAGTTGGTTGTTTTTCTTTTTGTTCAGATCTTCCCTCCTGACTAATTTGGAAGGCCTTGCATGGCGAGATCGAGACATAGCTACAGAGTAGGAAAAAATGAAAGGGCACGAGGAACAGAGTCATTGGTCCTCTGGAAAGTCTCACTTCTGAAGAGAATCTGGATGCACCATCATTGTGCTCAGTCGCACGAGGTTCTGGTCTGAAATAACAAGAAGACACTGGGAGTGAGTCTTTTTCCTATGCATTCTACCATTGAAATAGAATATTTACTAGTGATCATTAATTAAAATTAGGGAATTGGAAATATTTACTGCAAAAGAAAAATACAATAGAGGAGAATGGTGTCTAGCTCAGTGGTAGAGTGTGTACTTGGCACTCATGAGGTCCCAGATTCAATCCCTAGTACCTCCATTTAAAAAAATAAAAATTAAAAAAAAAGGAACTATTAAAAGAAAAACAATAGACACAAAAAATACTAAAGTATGCTTTAAACCCTGGATTCCACAAATAGAGTTCCTTTTCATTTCTGTGACAACTGATTGATTAAGTTGATAAAGTACTTTGAATAAGGTAAACTTGGACATTTCTCTACATTAGAAACCGTAACTATTATAGTTACATGCAGTTTAAAGCTCGAATCCTAATCTTCACAAATTTGGATACTTAAACTCTTTCCTCAGCACAGTACCACACAGGCAGATGTATCATTTGTTAGACAGTAAAGCTGGTAAAGCCAGAGAAAGAGAGGCTTATACTATCCAAGAAACTCTACTCCTTGGAGATCCAGTAATATTAATACCACATTCCAATTAACAATCTACAAATTTTGAGTTTTATAAATGTACACACAAAAAAGCAAAAACTCTTGGGAGTTAGTATTGACAGATTGGGTTACAAATAAGACTCACGGGTCCAACAAGTACCTGTTGAGTACCTCCTGTGTAAGGAAGGCATTGTGGTGGGCACTGGCCACACCCAGAATGTCCCTCTTTTCTCTTTCACCAACTTAATCCAAAGACAGCTGGTTCTAAAATCCCTTCTACCAAGGGTCCCAAAAGTCTCATGATGAATGCCTAGGCAAGGAAATTGGAAATAAAGAGAAAAAGAGATAATTAGAATAGTAAAGCATGCTAGACAAGCAACTATTATTTGAAAGATAAGAAAGAAAAGAGGAGAAAATGAAAGGGCCAAGAGCCATCATCAACTGCCTTTTATTTCCTCAGATTGTCTACCCTGACCCCAAATAAGACCAAGCTATGAGCAAGAATGAATTTCACCATACAAAATACAACAATAGTCCCTAAAGATCACAGAATCAAGAGTGTGACAACAGACTAGGTGAGGATTCTTTAACAGTTGACAGGTTGCTGAATTGATAAGCAAGTTCGGTGTAGAAGAATGGTTACCAAAAACTGGTCTGCAACCAAGTGATCACCAGTCTATGGCAAAATAAGAAAGAAAAAAAAAAAGAGGTTGTTTAAAGTTTTTCATAAAGTTCAATTTATTATTTTTTAATTATTTTTTGCAGGGAGGGGGGATTTAGGTTTTTTTGTTTATTTAAATAGAGGTGCTGAGGATTGAACACAGGACCTCATGCATGCTAAGCATGCATCCTACCACTGAGCTATGCCCTCCTCCCCAGAACTTATTCATTTTAAACAACTCTCCTTTATTCTGAAATTATGCCTTCCTGTTTTGTCTCATTTCTCCTTTCTAAAAAAAGTAATAAAAGTCTTTTTTTGAGTGAAAAGTAGAGATAGGCTTATTTTTTAATGTTATTACTTGGCAAAGTAACAATTTGACAGCCCTCCACCATTCTCAAATTTTGCTTTTGTTCTTGTTGTACTGATCTGACCCAGGTAATCTGGGATGTACTGGCTGGTTTAGTGGCTAAAAATGGTGTCACATCTGAAAGCCCTGAATCTGAATCTGTGATCACCAGCTGTGTCCTTCAGCAAACTACTTAACAGGAGTCAAGGTTTCTGCATCTGAAATGAACTTCTTTAGAGTTATCAATGGGCTCCTACAGGGAGAGCCCATTGGCAATGGTTTCATCCTCCTGATATATGAGGTAAGAAGAAGGACTTTGAAAGTAGGTAGACCCGGGTTCAATTTCTAGCTCAGAAACATTACTAGGCATGTGGTTCTGACAAATTCCTTGGTCTCTCTATTCCTCAGTTTCCTTGTATATATATTATAATAGGAAGCATAACTGTGGTGACCTCATTGGCTTACCATGAGAATAAAATCAGATATTTGTAAAGGCTTAGCAGAGGGCTGGCATATAATATGTGTTTAATAAATAGGAGCTAAAAAAAATGGCTGTTTATATTCCAAAATACAAAAAATAATAAGAGAAAGTAGCTAAATGACAGTTATCATTATCATCGAATCAGTTTAATCCTCAGTCTGCCATATCCTGCAAAGCGAAATCTAGTACTTTTGTTTCTGTTCTCATCTACCACATTGTAGGCCATACACTATAATAAAAGATCTCAGAGCACAACATTCAGATTCAATGTGCTGAGCCTTTAAGAAAGTCTTTTTAGACATTAGTGATAACATTAACCACAAGAAAAATAACATTGTGATAAATCTATGCTAAATCCAACTAGGCCAGAGAATAATTCACTTGAGTTCGTGGCATTTAAGCTTACTGTTTTCCCCCTTTCTTTACAAAAAAAAAAAGCTTGCTCTAACTCTTTGGCTGTGAAAAACTGCAGGATATTTTCTCCAAAGACCACTGCTTTTTGTACCAGCATTTTTAGAGAAAGTATTCCCCAGAAACTCAGCAATCTTCATTAGGCTGGTTTGTTTTTTTTTGTTTGTTTTTTGTTTTTTTGATAACAAAGAGCAATCCATTCCATTTTCTAGAAATTCAACAATAAGCATGCTTTCTCTCTTACATCAAGATTACATTCCTAAAAATACTATTAGGCACATATAATCTAAGTATTGCAAGCAGCCATGAAAATTAAAATTCATATATGAAGGCAAGTAATCTGGATATGCCAGAGGGTGTCCTGGGATCTGCTTTTGAAAGTAGTTTATAAATTGATCTCTGTCTCATATATTCTTTTATATTTTTAAATTGAAGTGCTTTAGAAATTCAGACTTGTAATTAAGATAATGTTTACCATTCAAACCTTATCTCCTGAAAAAGAGCCTGTCAAGGATGTGGAAAAGGTATGAGCAACATGGATTGGAAAGATGTGGCCTCTTTAAATGGTAACAGCCTTTTTATGAGATCATGAAAGAGGCCAATGACCCCTGAAAAACCCAACTGCAGAGAAGAAACCACTGGGTACCACCCAGCCAAAGAAACAATCAGAAAGAAAATAAAGGCTCCCATAAGATCTTAATTTTATCACCCTCGGCTCCACTGATGAAATGTAACCACCTTTTGCGATAAACTAAATTATTCCCAGGGCTGAACTCTGGGAGGAGAGGCAACAACCTTCTTTTGAAATTTGTTGGGGGAGGGGGGAAGTGGTGCATTCTATTACATAGGTCCCTATTTAAACATGGAATTATCTGCACAGATCTTCTGAAATTACTTTCCTTATTAATTAGTAAGTCTTATTAAATGCTTTATTACCTTTTGGAGGGGCAGGGGTGCTTTTATGTATTACAGTGTATCTAAGCAATACAAAAAGATATAATTAAAACTGAATACTAATTCCACTTCCATTTTCCTTTAAAAAAATTTTTTTATTTTTCATTGAAGTATAGTTGATTTACAATGTTGTGTTAGTTTCTGGTGTACAGCATAAGGATTCAGTTATACATATATGCCTTTTCATATTCTTTTTCATTTTATGTCATCCATTTTTTATTTCTAATGAAAATCAATGTTTCAGTATTTCTCATAATCAGTTTTATTCTATTCTAGAATATATTCAAGATAACATGATTGGAGTAGAAAATAAGAGAATAGTGTCCCTGTTATTAAACATATATAGTAGGCCCAGGAGGGGGAACCACGTACAATTAATAGACATTTTCCTGTGACTTCTTATTTTCCTGGAAGACAAAACAAAATTAAACAAAGAGAAACCCTAACAATTGTGGGATGCAAAACATTAGTTAGTTGACTAGTTTTTCACCAGAGGTCACCAAGACCCCAAACTCATAATATATTTTTTCCCCTAAAATGTCCTTGTGACATAGGGGGCTGGAGTAGTGTATGAGATCTAAACATTACTGTCCAGGAGATAAAGGCCAACTCATAATTTGAAACATGAAGAGATGCCAGCCCAAAGTACAAAATGTAAGGTTACAGAGAAAGTGGAGAAGTGGCAAGAGCAGGCCCCAGGGTGAATATGATAGACGTGGCCCCACGTAAGGATCTGCTAATTATTCACACATAAACATACCTAACCAAATTGGTCAACAAACAGGATCAGACTTTTGCCTCACTATTACTTGAGCTTACTAAGTAGTCAGTCTTTCCCTAAAGAGAGCCTTTAAAAAAAAATACAATTATTGAAAAGCTGGCTTCCTAAACAGTATCAGTTGCCTGTAAAGGGCAAAATTGACAGTACCACGTCAGAAAAATCCCCTCCTCCTTCTGGATCTCCCAAAGTCCCCTGGGCAGGAAGTGGCTGAACTGATGTAACCATCCAGCCCACATGTCAATTTAAAATTATACTGCAATCCTTCCCACTACCAGCAGTGGCCAAAAAAGTGATGAGTATTTGCATACATAGAGCTAGTTGCAAAAGAGACTCTGATTTCATAGTCACTCCATTCAGCTCCTTAGAATTTAAAGGCTACTGCACTTGACTGAGAAATACAAGACTTAAAACATTTCTTTTTAAAAGGCACCACCTGGCTTAGTTTCCTCTAGCAACTGAGTTCTAAAGGAAGAGGAGGTGGGCGGGCCGCTTGCTGTTCCTAGATAGTTTTCTACCACAGGAAGTGTGAGAGCCCTCGGCACTGGGAAGGCTGTTGAGGGAAACTCACTAGAATGCCAGCAGATTTAGTCAAAGGCTCCTTCCATATGTAAAACACCCCTGCTGCCCTGCAGAGAGCCAGAAAAAAAAAAAAAAAAAAGCCAAAAAGAGTCACAGAAAAGGGAATAGACAAGTTAAAATGGAGGTAGAATGACCCTTCCAAAAACAAGAAAAGCATCAAACATGTTGAGAAGAAGAGGGAAAAGCACACGAAGGAATAAAATGCTAAAAGGAAAAAAAAAAAAAAAGGTAAAAAAATAGAGGGGAATAAATTTGTAATAATAAAGTAAAATATAAAAAGACAACTGGGATCAATATGCTGAAGATTAAATGTGGAAAGATGGAGGGGTGGGAAAAGAGAAACAACGTGTGCAGGGAGGAAAAATACAGAGGAAAAGAAGAGGATGGGGGAGGGGAAGGACAAACAAGATAAAGAAGATTGGAGGAGGAAGAGAAACAAAGGGCAGGGATTGAGGTGATCCAAACCTCTAACACATCAATTCTTGAAGACCAGAACTGGGAGCCATAGTTAACTCTCATTAAAATGGTAAGCAGTGGTCTCAGAGTTCCAAATCTAAGCTACTAATCTTTGCATGACATAAGGACACTGTATACTAATAATTCCCATACATTTTGATTGTGAAGTTTAATTGAAAAACCACAGCATGGCTTTAAAACACTGTCACACATTGACAACCAACCTAGTTATGGTCTCTTAATTGGGAAAGAGACTTGGATTTTAACCTCTGTAACTCATATTGATAAAATCAGGTAATGCACCCAAATCATGTTACCTTAGTCTCTCAGTTCTTAGCAACAACGTTGATTACTCCAAACATCTTAACTGGGTACTTGCCTTGTTTAATTGTAGACATAATTTCCTAATGTGCCTTAAAAAGATCTTGCCGTAGCTGGTTAACAAGCGCCTTTTCCATATTCATTTTGGCATCCTGAATGAGGCCTAAGGAAGCCAATGTTTTTATTTTATTTTATTTTATAATGTTGGGAAGGGAAGCAGAGAAGGCGTATTTCGATTCAGGGCGGACAAGAGGTTGCAGCCCTGCAGCGCCGCCCTTCAACCCATCTGGGTGCAGCGCGCAGCGCACCCCGCCGACAGTAAGCTGTGCACCTAATCTCTTCCTCGCTCAAGGTCTTAAAACATTTATTCATAAACTGATCATTACTATGATATATTATGAAGCTCATTTTGTGCTGGAGAGTGGAACCGGGAAGGAAGGAAAGAAGCACTGGAGCGACCAACGCAAGCTGGTTAATTTGAGAGGACAAGTTGGGGGTGGGGGAAAGACTCCTAGTTCGATCAATGTCTGTTCTCTTGTTGATACATTAATTTTTATTGGGTCAGAAATGCCCAACTCGTGTTCCCCATTCACGTGGAAAGTGTACGAGAACCGGCAGCAACTTTTTGAACACTTTTTGTGGAAATATATAGACTACACATAGCTGAATCTTTTGGAAGTGTGGGTGAGAGGGAGGGAAGGAAGGGGAGGAAGAGCAGAGAGCACAAGAAGGGGAGGGGCAGAGGGAAAAAGGGAGAGAGATCTCGCCTCAACACTTCCCCGACACGTGAAGTGGCGGCGGCCCCGGCCACCCCCGGCCCTGGCCCCTCACGTGTCGTACGGCCGGTCCCCGGCACTCAGCTCTGCGCACCTCCCACCCTTGGGGCTCTCCAGGATTCCGCCCTAGTGGGACTGATGCGACGGCAAGCCAGAGCGTTCGGCGACCGAGTGGCGCTCAGAAGTTTTTAGGCCATTTTGACAGAACACTGTTCTATTCCCTACTCCCGGCTTCCCGGATCAGCATAACTCCAGATCAACTCCAGGTCAAGACTCCCCTGCTGTCTCTACTCCAAGTTTCGCCCCTAAAGCCTCCTCCCCGAAACACTCAGGGAGGCAAGGGCCAAACGTTTTTCCAACGAACCGGTCCCCTATATAAGCATGAGGGAGGGAGAAAACGAGTTTGGAGGTACGCTTGAGCACCGGACAGCCCGGGCTCTCCACCCGAAACTTGCTCTAACTCTTCCCTCTCCTCACACCGAGACGCCCCGACCTCCGGTTCTCCTAAGAGGCGCATCAAACACAGGCACGTTCATGGATTCCCCCCACCCCAGGCCACACTTGCCCTCCCGTAATCTGGTTTCCAGAGGAGCCCAGGGTCCTAGCCCGAGGCGCCCCTACTCACCCCACCCGGCGCCGCAGCCTGGCCTTGGGGGCAGACCGCCGCGTCCTCCGGCCGGGGGCATTGTTTACCACCCACACAAAAGCGCCCCAAGCGGCCCTGAGTTGGGGGTCGCGGCGGGGAGCGGGCCCACCCCCGCGGCCCCCGCGGACGCCGAGCCCCGGCCCATGTCCAGCCCCAGCAGACCACAGCCCCTCGCACTCCCTTCCGGTCTTAACTTGCGGGTCCCCGGACCCCTGCCCTCTGCCTCGGCCCCAACTCACCACTGGCCCGCTCAGGCTCCGAGGACAGCGTGCGTCCCCCCGGCTCCAAGCCTGCACCAGCCCTCGAGCAAACTTTCCAACTCGCACTGCTCCCCACAACTTCGGAGCCCGGGGCTCCGGCAGGAGCGAGAGGCGCGGGCGGGCCCCGGGCGGACACCTATGGGCTGCCTGGCAGGGTCAGGCCCCGAGCCCCCGGGGTGGGCGACTGCTTCCCAAAGGTCCGCAGTGGAGAGGCAGGTAGAGTTGCATGACTGGGGCGGGACGGGGTCGGGGGGCGTCCCGGGGGGCAGACCCGGGAGCAGAGGGGCCAGCGGCTGCGCGCACAAAGCGGCGCGGGAGCGAACTGCGCTGCCACTCCCCGCCAGGTCAGCCCCCCGGAGCAGCAGTGTCTCCCCAGGACAGACCTCAGGGAGTGAAGCTGGGGCTCTGCCTTTCCTGGACCCTGCACCGCTGAGCAAGAGGCAAAACGCGAGCTGGATTTCCCCAAACTGGAGCTGGACTCCCCTCTCGACCCTTACCCCTCCCCTTGGCGATCCCCTCTTCTAACTTTTTTTTTTTTTTTTTTTTTCCTGTGAGGTCAAAGGAGAGTATTGGAGAGGGAGAGCATTGTCAAGATTTTCTTGTCATTATCTTTTTTCCGAGGGGCTGTTGGGCTGAGAGAAAAGTTTTGTGGTCTTCAAATTGAATGTTTGTAGCTACATTAACGGAATGCCAGGTCAGAGATGACACCATTGAGCAATATCTGGGTCGCAAGCAATGGAAAACTGCCCTCAACACCAAAGAGAGAAGCCAGGGGAGGGTTGTCTTCCTTTGACTCAGCGCTTGATTTCTGCAAAGGTCATCATAACATTTTTGTTAGTTACTTGCCCCTGTACCTTGGCGGTATTCACTTTATGGATGAAGAAATGAAGGCACAGGAAGTAAGTTTTCAACATTAGGAGGAGTAACCAGTGGCATTACGCCAAAATTAAGACTTTCTGGGGCATATGACTTTCTCCCTAAATGTTTGATGGCCATTACTTCTTCCAGAAGTCAATTATTAAACAGACTTGGGAATTCAGATCTTTAATGGAGTCACAGTGGTAAAGGAAATGTTGTTCATGGAACAATCATTCCTCCCAAGTCAAACTTCAACTGAAGAGAAAAACTTTCTATCATTGCCTTCCACAACATTCTACCCACCTTTCACACATAATTTTCTTTGTTACACCTGCTTTAAAAAGCATAACCAGATTGTTCTTTTGAGAAAGATTCCTAAACTTTCAACCTTTTTTGCTGATTGATTGATTCAAATTTATTCTTGAGCTAGGATCTAGGCAGAGTTGAATACAATTTGCTTCCTAATCAAGAGGAACACACATTCCAGGCTTGCAGGCAGAACAAACTAATGACTGTACTACAGTGTCAGGTAAATACCTTGATTGGAGAAAGAAATGTGGTGTTTAATATAAATTTTATCTGCAAAAATGGACTCTTCTTAGCCAATGTTCCCAAAAGCCTAATCTCCTAGGACCTAAATGAAAAGGATGTTGGTGAGTTTGACTCAAAACTTGATTTTCTTAAAGGACAAATGGAGAAACACTATCATGAACTAGCAATATCCTGGCTTTGTCAATTAATTGAAATGGTTAACTTTAAAAAGTATTGAAATGGGAAAATCATACAAAGATGTAGAAAAATGCCCATGACAATGTTCATTCTCTTCATTCCATAAACGTTAATTGAGTCCATACTACATGCCAGGCACAGTTCTATACTTTGGGGAAACAGCAATGAGCAAAAGGAAATCTCTGCTCTTGTGGTGCTTGCATTTGATATGGGGGATGGGGATGGTAAATAAAAGAAGGCAAGAAAGCAGAATATATATATAGTGTGTCAGATGGTGATGGTTAGAGAGAGGAGGGAAAAGCAGGGAAAGGGGTCACAGGGAATGTTGGGGAAGGCTGCAGTTTTAAATACAACAATCAGTTCATTGAGTAGATCTGAAAAAGATTAAGGGAGGAAGCTAGAGATTTTATGCTTAGGAAAGAGCAAGTGCAAAGGCCCTGAACATGAGTTTGTGTCTGTGGCAACACAACAATTTCAATGTTTCACTGAAAAACTGGAAACTGTTTAAGTGCCATTCAAAAAAAAAAAAAAAAAAAAAAAAAAAAGGAAAGATAATAATGCCCCACTGACAAAGTGTAAGACAATTTTGAATTTGGAAAAGAGGTTTAGATTGGAAAAAATGAATTTGGAAATCATCAATATGTAAATAATATTGAAAGCCAACTTGGTATCAGAGTCCAGCAAGTCTATCTGAGCCTGTTAGAAAAGGGGTCTGATAATTATAATAGAAACTAAAAGGTTGAACAAGTAATGGGAAACTAAACAGTAACATGAGGTGTCTGCCCAATGGAAAAAAAAAAAATACAAGTCTTTCCAGAACTCAATATCAAAGAATAAATGTTTCAACAATTTTCCACTACCCTTACAACTACCTTGCCTATTCTTTCTTAATAACAAAGCGAGAATTCCTATCTTATTTCCAAACACCTCTCCAGAAAAGAGATATGAAAGTATACATAATGTGGGTATTGGAACTGTGCTTATATGACTCCCTAAAGAGATAACTGTAATTTCATCTTAGCTGCTCTGCTTACTAATTACCTTAGGCAGTACCCTAAGAAAAAAAATATGTATATACTCCCCTCAAACACACAGTTTCTTTCCTAAGGAATATAACCTCCATTGGCAAAAATTTTTTAATTTGGTAATACTAAGTGTTGGTGAGGAATTCTTATACATTCCTAGCAGAATAAACGATAAAAACAGCTAAGGAATACAGACTCATTATTCTCTATAAGGAGAGCAGGGATGGATAGATAAATGGATAGATAGCATGCCTTCACAGTGACTGTAGAGCATGCATATATTCTAATTATGACAATGAAACAAGATCTTTCATAATATATTCAGCTTCCAAAAAGACCATATCCCAAATCATGAACGATCTGAATGTGGTCAAAGTCAGTCTGTTTTGGTGAAAACTCCTTCCCTAATTCCTATGACAGATTAGGTCATTGTCTCCATTTATGCCCTTATCTAGTAACTTTAATGGTAAACTCCCCAACCCACTAATTCATTTGTCCTCTTTTTTTATTGTTTTTTTTCTCTCTCTCTCTCTCTCTTTTTTTTTTTTTTTTTTCTGTATTGCTGTTGTTTTTGTTGTGTGTGGGGCTAGGGGGGTGGGTATGTATGTATGTATGTATGTATGTATGTATGTATTTTAATGGAGGTACTAGGGGTTGAACCCAGGACCCCATGCATGGCACACACTCTACCACTGAATTATAGCCTCACCCCCCATTTTTCCTCTTAACCTCTCCCAGATTCAACCTGGAAGCACACTGACTGAATCTCCATCATCCATTTTCTCCACTGCTTACAAGCAGCAGCGGCATTCTGTGGAGCCTTAGTCAGCTTCAAAGTCTTAAGACCTAAATCTGCCTGAGATTTTTGTTTCTCCACATCAATCCCTATTTTGGGAGGTTTTTGGTCCATTCCTGCTGTAGGAGCTGTTCTAAGCTTTCATTTTCCTCACCTCCAAAGCTGTCCATACCCCAGGCTGTCAAGGGAGGACCAGGAGCAGTAGATCTTCTTCTTCTTCTTCTCCTTCTCCTCCTCCTCCTCCTCCTCATCCTTCCCCTTCCCCTTCTTCTTTCCCTTCCCCTTTCTCCTCCTCCTCCTCTTCCTCTCCCTCTCCTTCTCCTCCTTCTTCTTTTCTCCTTCTCCTTCTTCTTCTAGTTTTATTGAGATATAATTGACCTACAGCACTGTATGAGTTTAAGGTGTACAGCATAATGATTTGACTTACATACATCATGAAAGGATTACCACAATAAATTCAGTGACCAACCTTTATCTCATATAGATACAAAATAAAAGAAAAAAGGAAAACATTTTTTTTCCTTGTGATGAGAACTCTTAGGATATACTCTCTTAACTTTCATATATAGCCTACAGCAGTGTTAATTATATTAATCACTAATATTATATCCCTAGTACTTATTTATCTTTTTTTGAAATATAGTTGATTTATAATTTTGTGTTAGTTTCAGATATACAGTAAAGTGATTCAATTATTTTTTTAGCTTCTTTTCCATTATAGGTTATTACCAGGTATTGAATATAGTTCCCAGTGATGTACAGTAGATCCTTGTTTAATCTATTTTGTATATAGTAATACTAGTACTTATTTACCTTATAACTGAAAGTTTGTACCTTTTGACCACCTTCATCCAATTCCTCCTCCCTTCTCCACTTCTTTTAACCACAAATCCAATCTCTTTTTCTATCAGCTTGTTTGTTTGTGATTGAAATATAATTGACCTACAACACTATGTTAGGTCCTGGTGCATAGCATAGTGATTAAATATTTCTATACATTACAAAATGAGCACCACAGTATTCTTATTTACTTTGCCCTCCCTTCCTGAACAGTACTATTTCCTTCCTTATCTAAAGTTTCTTCCCTGTTACATAGCTTGCCATTCACTTGCACCCTTCAACCTAGTCCCCATGCTACCTTATTTAAGCAGTTTTTACTACATTAATAAGTCCTTCTTTCTAGCATCTTCAGTCTCTTCTTCATTAGCTCCATCTTCTCTGCTGTCTGAAGGTGTTTTATGTTTATCATGCCCAGGTCAGGCCTTTGCCTGACCTTGCTCTCCCTTCTAACTTTGGCCCTGTTTCTCTCCATGACAAATTCTATTTCTTACTGTTTCTTGTTCCTGTAACATTTATTTGTTCCTGAGTCCACTGACCTCCTCTCCTGAGGTTACATTCACAGCACAACTTCATTCTCCTTTTTTCCCCATAGATCTTGAAATTCCTCCTTCCTGGAATTCTGTGACACCTAGAGGCCATCCTGGTTCTCCTCCTGTGTGTCCATCTTCTCCGGTTGGTTGCCTTCTTCTTCAGAGCCCTTTTGGCATGGCAAGCACTTCAGGACTCCTTGTCCGGCAGAAGACATCAAAAGCAGACTCTCCAGCCCCGAATGTTTTGCTGTATGACTCCAGCCCATTATCTCTAACCCCTGAAGCCATGTGCTCTGTTCCTGATCTATTTTTTCTTATTTTCACCTTAGACATGCTGGGGCCTGCTCCGCTCTGATTCCTCTTTCTCCTCGTGTCACACGTGGTCACCTCCACATAGTAGGCACAACTAACTGAATTATTTCTGAACGTTTTCTGCCTCCCCTCTGAGAATTCATTTAAAGCTCTCTTGACTACTTGGTGAGTCTCTCCTAAAAAACATGCTTTCTCCGGCTTTGTGAATAGAGGGGATGGAAAAGCTGGGACAGATACAGGTCAGCCTAGGATGTCCTTCTCCCTCCTGTTCTGCCCTCTGCTTCCTCTGTATTCCTCTCATTCTTGCCAGCCTGGCAAACTTATCTTCCTCTCTCAAAATGCAGCTCACAGAACAACTTGTCTGTGAAGCCTCATGTAATTACCTGGGCAGAATTAGGACTTTTATAGCTCTTTCAGTATCTCCGTATCTCTGTCATAGCACTTCTCACATACTCTACTCCAGTTACCAAACTGTATGACTCTTAAAAGACTTTCCTTTTGTTTTTATATTCCCAGTGCTAGCTTAGGACCTGGCACTAAGCAGATACCCAATATCTCAATAAATTTTGTTAAATCCCTATCAGAGGTCCTGTCTAAACTCCATGACTGCAGTTACATAATTCTATATGTTTGCACAAATCAGGCTAATTTCTTGGTAAACTTCACAGTGTCACAATATCTCAAACATGACAGAAAAGGTAAAGCACCCACTACAGGTTCATACAAATTAGGGGCTCTGTGGGTCCCCTTTCCCATCCCCTCTCTTACACATAAGATGCATTTCAAAAAACATTTATCATTGTCTTGAAATTTTCTAAGGCCTTTGCCATTTGTAGAATTCTATTATTTAAGAATCCATGGACAACTCATTTCCTCTAGGAAATTGTTCTTAAACAATCCTACCAAATGTAGGTAACCTCTGAACTATCACCCCTCCTCAGCATTCATGAAGAATAGTGTTGAATTTTAATTTTAATTTTAGTGTTTTTTTAGGGGGGGTGGGGAGGTAGTCAGGTTTGTTTGTTTGTTTGTTTTTAATGGAGTTCTGGGGGTGGAACCCAGAACTTTATGCATGCTAAGCATGCACTCTACCACTTGAGCTATACCCTCCCCTGAATTTTAATAATTTGTACTCACTAATATGTAATTTTGATGCTGTTCCTTAGTATTATATATGTCAACATTTTGTTTCCCCAGCTACCTGAAAGCTTCAGGGTAAGAGTCATATCTTCTATTTCCATCTTTTTTTCCCCCATATTGGAGGAACTGGGGATTGATCCCAGGACCGCATGCATGCCAAGCATACACTCTACCACTGGCGCAGACCTCCTACCCCTCTTCTGTTTCTTTTGTGTCTTATCTTTCTATAGGACTTCATACTATAATACACTCAAGAAATATTGCTGACAGGTCAAATATTGATTGACAGAAGCAATTGATATCTTCAAAATGTTATCTTCTCAGAGAAAAACATTAAGTAAATCTGTCAGTGTTATTACTGCTCAAGTGTATGCATAATAATTGCTACTGATGATTGAGTACCATGTTTACACATTGTACTGTGCTCTCTAAAGAAACATAGCTTTAACTTGCAATTGAAATGCCCCAAACTTCTAAGTTTATCTCTCTAGCCTAAATCTCATTTTTGAGCCCCAGACTACTTCAACTTAGATCCTTCATAGATCTTTTAAACTCAACATTTCCAATACTACATTATTCTTAAAGCGCTTTTTTCATTGGCTTTTATAACTTCCTCCTCCCACTCACCCCCTACCCCTGCACCACCTATAGCTACTCTATCTCATTTACCAGCTCATCATTCTCTAACCAATCATTGTGTTGCAGTTACTCAAGACTGAGTTCTAGCTTCTCATCCTCTCTCTCTCCTTAGCCTTGACTTATTAATAGTATATCTTCAGCCTGGACTGCTCCTTATATACTCAACTCTTTAATATTTCCTCTTGGGTATGTCTGAGGTCTCTGCATACTCAGTGTGTCCCAATGAAGCAACTCATCCTTTCCCCTGCTCTAAAGTCACAACAAACTGATCCTCTGCCAATGATTCCTGCCTCAGTGAATCCATCCAGTTATGTTAACTAGGAACCTAAGAATTGTCTTTGACATCTCCCTTTCCTCAGTCTCCTTACTGAGTCCACCACCAAGTCCTGTCCATTTCCTCACTTCAGTGTATCTCAAATCCATCCACTTCCCTCCATTCCTATAGCCTTTACTCTGGACCCTTTGCCACATCTTGCAATAGTCTACTCACACCCACTTTTGTCCCTATTCCATTATCCAAACCAAAGGCAGAACGATCATTTTGAAACATACACCTCATCACAGTTTAACACTGGCTTCCTGTTGCTTTTAGGGTAATATCAAGACTTCTACAGTAGCTACAAGGCTGCCAGTGACTATAAAACTCAACCGATTTCTCTATCTCATCTTATATTGCAAACCTCCTAGTTCTTCCCACTCCAGCCAAAGTGGATTTCCTCTGTTATTGCAAACCAATACATCTGCTCTTGTAAACCAGTACAATTCATCTGCAGATGAGTTGTACTTTAGACAAGGCAAGCACTTCTACAGTTTTCCAGTCTAGCAGCTCCCTCTATTGTCTTACACTTTGTCAAAGTAAATGACCTGCCTGAACCCTGGAAGGCATTTGAACTCTCAACCCTTGAAGGACAAAGTGTGGTAATGTATTTGAGGTTGTGATCAGACCCTCGAAGACACAAAGCTCCTCCACCATAGGCTGTTTCCTTTTCCTGGAATGCTTTTTTCTTTCTCCTTTCCTTAATTAAACCCTAGTCATTCTCCACCTCTGGGTTCAAACATCACTCCCTTAAGGAAGCTTTCTCCAAACTTCTTTTTTTTTAATTGAAGTATAGTCGATTTACAATGTTGTTGTCAATGTTTCTGTTCTTTTTCACTATACAGTGTTAGAAATTTAAGGTACAGATTTGGTGGGCTGTAGAAAAAGTCTTCACTAGAAAATATCACTTCATTTTTTAAATACCAGATTACTATGCCACAATAAAAGAGAAACCTGAAGCTATTTCCTAAAGTTCCTGCTTTCCTGATTAACTTTTACTTCCCAACTCTCTATTAAACACTAGCCATGGAAATCTAATGTCACAACTTAAGAATATCTAACGTTATTTCTAGAGTCACAAATATTAAGAATCATGTTTATCTCATGCAGTTTCTTAAGAGCTAACTACCTACAGCCAACATATAACCAAAGTGTGCTTGGGAAAAAAAATCAAACCATGTAAAAGAGTGCACAATGAAAAGTGAAAAAGTGCAACTCCTCCTTCCTTCATCCATCCCATTCCCCAGAGATAATCATGCTGAAAATTCCTTGTTTATGCTTTTAAAAATTGTTATGGTATTTCTTCTAATATACTAAAATGTTATACTTTATACGGATATAAAAGAAAATGAAAATGTCCAGTTTTATGGGAAGTTAAATACTTAACTTTTTGTCTGTGGATAAATTCTACACTAAAGGAGCAAATATCATATATTACATATGGGGTACATTATAAATGACTCCAAAATTATTGAAACTAAATAAAAGTTAATGATGTGTGGTCTAAAAGAGACTACCTAAGACTTAAGATACTGAAGGTCCATGACAATGTTTATTAAAATGGCATACTGATTTCTCCCTCTTTCATGAAACATCAGGATATCTGTGAAGTTGGAGGAAGCTTTCAAAGCCTTTTTACATAGTTACTGCTATATACAGTTTATTTGGTATTCATATATTGTGTATATTTAAAAAAAATCTTTGCCAAACCCTTGTCCTTTGGTACTTTTTGTATGTATTCATCTTTACAGTTTGTGCCAACATTCCTAACCCCTTTCTGTGCCTTAAACCAGTTTTTCTTTCTGTTTTTCCTCTTTTGTTAAGCTCCATCAAGTCTCTTAACCATTGTAGCAAAAAATTTTGCAGCAATTTTGACTTATCCTATACCTTGCCTGCCACATCTAATGCCTTAGGAAGCCCAGCCGATGCTATCTCCCCCAACCATTTTCTTTCTGATCATAATGTTTTCATGCTCTCACCAGCCCTCTTGGCTGGATTATTGCAAAAGCTTCCTAACTGGCTTCCTTACTGTCAGATCTGTCAGTGTCTGACTTCCCCATCATCCCATTCATTTCTCCCAGATTTATTCTTCTAAAATATAGCTGTCACCAGCTTATTAGCCACTGAATTAAGTCTAAACTCTTTAGCTCAAGATTAAAACTGTTCATGATACAACCTTGACCTATTTCTCTAAGGTTATGGGTCAGTGGTTTGCCATACAAGTGTTGGGGAGTCATGAAGTGGGGACTAACAATCTTAAGACTGGTAAACTCGGCAATTCTTTGTTCTTTGAATAAGCTGAGTTTCCTTATTTGTGTGTGTGTGTGTGTCTAGACACATCCATATATGTGTGTTTACCCTGGCCCGTGCTTAGCCATGTCAAAGGACAATTCAATTACCTCCTTCCCTGATGACTTTTTATTTGTGTATGATATTTATTTTGCTATTAGGTTCACATTCATCCCATGAAATTGTACATTCTTTGAGGGAGGGAATTCTTTTTTTTCCATTTCTTTAGCCTCTGGCCACTGGTTGCTAGATATTCTAGAAGTGAGTGACAGAGATAAAAAGCTTGGTCTTTAAGTAGAGCTACCATTATTTATTATCTATTCAGTGTCAAATGACATATCAAATGAAAAAAATAGATAATTCCAATCTTCATGGAGCTTATGTTCTGATGGGAGAAAACTGATAATAAAAGCATTTTATTGTATATATTATAAGTGCTATTAAGTGCTGTGGAAAAAATTAAAGGAGAGAAAAGAGATAGTGAGTTTTGGTAGAGATGAGGGTAGAGTGCTAATTTTGAATTTTTTGAATTTTTAAATTTTACAGCCAGAAAAGGCCTCTTTGAGAAGCTGACATTTGTGTAAAGACCTAGAGGAGGAGCTAGAAGGAAGAAGTTACATGGACCATCTAAGGGAAAGCAGTACAGGTAGGAAGAGCAGCATGTGCAAAGGCCCTCAGGGGAGCATGCCTGGTGTTTATGAGGAACAAAGAAGCCATTGTGACTAAAGGAATTTCTAGGAGTTGAAGTCAGAGATACGTTTGGAAACCAGTAGATCATTGTAAGAATTTTCCTAAGTGATATGGGAAGCCATTGAAGGGTTTTGGAATAAGGAGTCGCAAGATTTGTTTTAGGTTTTAAAGAACTGCTTTGGCTGCTATGTTGGGAATAATCAGTAGGGGGAGGCAAGAGAAAGGGAGATTAATTAGGAAACTACTCAAGGTTTATGGATTGAAGATGTTGTGTTTTAATGAAATGAGGAAAGGCTACAGAAATAGTATATTTGAGAAGGAAATGAGGAATTTAGTTTGGGGTATGATGAATAGATGCTAATTAGATATATAGGTAGAGATGTGGGAAACATGAATCAATAGAGTTGGGAGAGTGGGTTGGGAAGGCCTGGAGATTGGGAGTTATCAGCCTACAAATGGTGTTTAAAACTATGAGGTTGAGTGTAATTATAGAAGAGACCCACGAAATGAGCCCTGAGATATTACAACATCTGTAGGTTGGGTAGTTTAGCTGTAATCAGCTGAGTAGAGAAGAAATAACTGGATGTTTAAATCACTAGACTTGTCAGTTATCATGTGTATAAATTTCCCATCCTAAATCTGGATTGAATTTTGGAGGTGATGGTCATTAGGTGATATATTAAATCTGTAAGGTACATCTTATTTGAAATGGAAATGGATGACTGGATGAGAAGAGATACTAATACACCTTATTGAACAGGGGGAAAATATACATTAGCATGAGGAACTGGAGCAGTTTTACTAGTTTTACTAGTTAAATAATATGAAGATTTTCTCTTTTGTTGTTATGTAAGAAAAACTTAGGAAGCCTTTTTATTTTTCATTGTAATAAAATATACTTCATACAAACTTTATCATTTTAATCATTAAGTGTACAATTTAGTAGCAGTAACTACATTCACAAGGTTGTGCAACCATCTCCACTTCTGGGAATCTTTGATTCTTCACATTAGACATGTAAAACTTAATGATATTATAATATGGGTCTGTATTTTCTGGTAGAAATTGAATATTGGGAAAATCCACTTGAAATCTGGACTTATCATTAGTGACTAAACGTGGCTAGAAACATCTTGTTGAGGCATATCCATAGGAAGAGAAGGAGGAGACCAGTGTCAATAACACAGAAGGTTGGACTAAGTATTAAAAAAATTATAATAATTTCTGGAAGAGGATAGAAGTTCAGAACAACTTTGATCACAAAGAATAGGAATAAATTTGGCTCCAATTGGTAGAAATGAGGGATTCACAGTAAGAAAACAGTGCCGGTAAGGGGTGGTTAAAAAAAAAAAAATACAGTCTTGTAATACAGTGGGGCCAGGAGAAGGTTTCTGAGTTTAGCAGTTGGTGGGGAGTAAAACGTTGTAATTTGAAAGCTAAGCAAAAGGCACAGATTCAGAAAGTCCTGGCAAGGCAGAAGTAATCTGTGTAATTTCTAGGCCCCCAAAGAAAAAACTTGCTTTAGCAATTATTTCTTTGGCAGAGGTGGTAGGGGTGGAGTTGAAGCTTAGTAGGGGGTTAGGGAGGCAGAAACTGAGAGTCAGTGATAAGATCTGGGAAGGTAGAGACGATTTGGCGGGAGAGGGTGCCATTTGAGAGGTTCCTGGAGAGTGAGGAACCAAAGGTTGGTTTTGGAAAGCGTTCGTTTTAGGGAGGTCAGAGGCAGTGCGATGGACAGTTACAGGTCAATGGACAGGGGAGCGCT
Source organism: Camelus ferus (assembly GCF_009834535.1). Lineage (NCBI taxonomy): Eukaryota > Metazoa > Chordata > Mammalia > Artiodactyla > Camelidae > Camelus > Camelus ferus. The sequence continues at coordinate 49,078,738 of NC_045706.1, read as the reverse complement.
TTCTGAGGTAGTGGGTTTTGGAGGGACCTTCTCGCTGGCCATGCTTCCCTTCTTCGGTCTGTAACAGAAAGGGCCAGTACTGCGAAGCCAGAACGAGGGATGCGGGGTGATGCTGGGCGAGGGTGGGAGGCATCCAGCCCGGGAGACTCCCCTTCGGGCCGTGACCCAGGCCCCGCCCCTGGCGTACGCCATCAGCCCGCGACGCGCCGCCCGTGATATTCCGTCCCGCCCGCGCTGCGGTCGGTGCCCTGTCACCGCCTGCTCCGGCCATGGCCAGGGCCCTTAGTCTGTAAATTGACGACCAAAGCTCCCGACGCGGCCCTGGTCCTGATGGTGGCGGCGGCGGCGGCGGCCCTGGCGGCCGCCGAGCCCCACCCCGCGATGCCGCAGGCGGCAGGAGCTGGAGGGCCCGCCGCCCGCCGAGACTTCTACTGGCTGCGCTCCTTCCTGGCCGGAGGTGGGTGTCCGCCGGGAGGACCTGGCCGCGCAGGGAGTGGCAGGGGCGGATCCGGGGCAGGGCGGGTGAGTGCAGTCGTGATGACATTCTTGGCTCTTGACTCTGGCTGCTTCAGTGCCCTGCCAGGTGTTTGCCGGGATCTGCTGTAATCTCTTTCTAATAATCACTTGACTATAGACAGCAGGATCCTGGGAAGGAAGGGCCTTGAGGGGAGCGGCTGGGGACTTGGAAGGGCTGAGCTAGGCACCCATTCTTCAGGGTTGGATAGCAGGGGAAAAAAGGGAGTCCCCTGAAAGACCCTAGGGTTTCATTGAAACATGATGGGCATTCCTTTCTTTTGTAGTCTAGTGTAGAACTGGATTTTGCATTTTGCTTAAAAGAAAACAAATATTGGAGGTCAGCTTTTTAAAGATGACTGGGAAATTGTGTGAAACCATCTACAACCAAAACTGGTTCCGGTGATTCCAGCAAACTGCCACAGCTACTTGACAGACAGCTAGTGCAGCCCTCCTGTTGGTGTGGTTCATACTGTTTCTCAAAATTTCTTCTGCTTTCCCATAGAGAGATGTTTCAGTCTCACCCTGTTAATTGATTGTCTGAATTGTCATCACTTAATTATTTATTAAGGCTAGGAGTTTTTAAAATGCTGCATTATGAGGACTTGTAGAAAGATATCTGTATGCTGCAGTAGTATTAAGAATTATTTTGTTCTACTAATAAAAAGGACTTTTGTTCATTTATACAAGGAATATTTGAGTGCCTGCTCTGTGTCTGCTACATGCTCAGTGGACATCAGGGAACAAAACAAAGATCCTGGAGTTTACATTGGTTGGGGAGTGGTTGTGAGAAAGACAATAAACAAAATGAAAAAATAAGTTACTTGTTATATTAGAAAGTGAGGAATGCAATGGGAAGAAGTAAAAAGGAGAATGAGGCTAAGAAATGGAGAGGTTAAGTGCATATAATATTAAGTAGGATAGTTTGTGCTAGGTCTCATTGGGATCATGACTTGAGCAAACTTGAAAAAGTGAGGAAGTTTAGTAAGTTGATCTGTAATGAGGAGCAGTCCAGGTGGAGAGAAAAGCTAAAGAAAAGCTAATTCAGAGAGGGTCATGTCGGTTCAAAGAACAGCAGCGAGACCTGTGTGTCTATAGCCAGGTGGTGGTGATGGGGGAAGGAGGGTAGAAAGCTAAAGGGGAGAGGAAATGAAGGGCCTTGGAAACCATTGTAAAGATTCTGACTTTTACTTGGAGTGAAGTAGGGAGCCATTTCAGGTCTTTAGCAGAGAAGTGATAATGTTCCCAAGGATCACTTTGGCTGCTCTATTGAGAATAACTGTAGGGATGTAAATCTGGAAGCAGGGAGACAAATTTGAAGGTAATTGTTGTAATTCAGATGATAGGTGGTGGTGGCTTGGATCAGGTTAGTAGCCAGGGAGATGGTGAAAAAATGTGAGAACATAACCTGAATATAGATAGAATAAACGATTTTCTGACAGATTAGAGATGGGGTAAGGAAGAGAAGTCGAGGGTGACTTATTTTGGCCTGAGCAGCTGAAAGGATGAACTTGTCATTGAGTGAAATGGGGAGGCTATATAGTTGGAAGAACTTTCCTGATGGTTGTGGGGAGAGATCAGGAGTTTAGTTTTGGCCATGTTACATTTTGTGATGTTGACTAGACATTGAAGTAGAGTCTTGGTGACACGTAGGCAAGAATAGCAACCAGGACTCTCATATGCTGCTGATGGTAACGCAAACAGGTACAACCACTTTAGAGAACTGGCTGGGTAGTTATCTGTGAAGCTGAACATTTATATACCATATGAGCCACCAGTTCCATCCACTCCTAGGTATATACCCAACATGTATGTATCTATGCTGTTATCTGTCATATTCATAATATTCCCAAAGCAGAAGCAACCCAATGTCCATCAATGTTAGATTATATAACCAAAATATGATATAATTATACAGTGAAATACTATGTAGCACTGAAAATGACTAAATTCCTGCCATGTACAACAGTGTGTTTGAATCTAATAAGCATGATATTGAACAGAAGCAGCCAGACACAAAGCAGTGCATACTATGTGATTTTATTTGTATAAAGTTCAAAACCAGCCAAAACTAAATCTCTGTTGTTAAAACTCACAAAGCTGATTGGTTGTCTCTGAGAAGGAGGAGCAAATAGTGATTTGGGGAATAGAAGAGAAGGACTTCTGGGAGGCTGATAATATTATTTCTTGATTTGGGTAGTCCTTACGTGGGTGTATTCATCTTGCTGTAGTTCGGTAAGTGGCATACTTACAATTTGTGCACTTTCTCTATGTTTCTTACACTTTGATACATAAAAATCTTTTAAGAGGAGGAAAGGAATTGGAGACAGCAAGTATAGGAAACTCTACAATGGAATATTGATTAAGCTGTGTACTTTTTAGAACCTTGCACAATTTTTTCTTTTTTATATAGTTTTTTGTTTTAACATCAGGTTTATTAAGGTATAATTTATATGCAGTAAAGTTCACCCTTTTTTGCGTGTACAGTTGAATTTTCTTGAGGGGGAGCTAATTAGTCTACTTATTTATTTATTTCTTAATGGAGGTACTGGGGATTGAACCCAAGACCTTGTGCATGTTAAGCACAGTGCTCTAGCACTGAGGTATACCCTTCCCCCAGTGGAATGAATTTTGACAAACATGTTTTGTAATGACCAACTCAGCTGAGACATAGAATAGTTCCATCTCCCCCAGTTATTTCCACTTCCCTTTGTACTTACGCCTGTACTCTCATCTCCAACCCCTGGCAGCCGCTGATCTATTTTCTGTCCCTATAGTCTTGCCTTTTCCAGAACGTTATATAAATGTAATCACATAGTATATAGTCTTCTGAGTCTGGCTTCCTTCACTTAGCAAAATGCATTTAAGTTTTACCCATGTCGCATGCATTAGTAATATGCTCCTTTTTGTTATTAGTATTCCATTGTATGGATTTACCACATTGTCTTCTAGTTTTTGGTTATTTGAATAAAATGGCTATGAAAAGTTGCATACAGATTTTTGTAGCCATTATAGGTGTTCCTGGTAAAGTGATATGAGAAAATGCCGTTGGGCACGTTACTTACCCTCCTGTTCCTCAGTTTCCCCATCCTTTAAATGGGAAAATAAGAGTACTTATCTCAGAAGGTTGTATTGATTAAATGAGAAAGTACCTTTAAAGCCTTGTCACAGTGTCTGCAGTTACATATCTTAGCCTAGTGCCTGGTTCAAAGGAAACTTGTTAACTATTATTGTTGATTAGCAGTGTCCTTTGGCAAATACATTAACTTCACTTGCTCAAAATGAAGATAAAAGCTGCTTGATGTAACTCAGTGGACTTTGGTGATGATTAACTGAACTGTAAAGTAATGTGATAAGCCAGTCAAGATACTATTCAAGGAAACTACTTATTCAACACATTCTAAATATTTACATGGTTAATTCATAACTAGAAAGATAGTAATGTGACAAACTATTCTGAAACCTCATATATCTGACTGCAAATTATTTTTAGTTTATTCTCAATTTTGAGTGACCATGATTGCTATTTCCATTAGTTCAGATAAGAGAAGCTTGATATAGAAACTTATACATGAATTTAATATTTGAGTACAAATAGGCATTTTATTTTTGAGTATCTCAGAATATGAATTTTAGCATCATTTACATGCTGAGCTGTTAAGTAAAAGTGGGTGGATTTTGAGTGATTTTATCTTACATTTTTAAAGTTTGTAAAGTAAGACTCTACATTCATTCAATAATTCAAATATTTATTGAATACCTGTTAAGGGACAGGCCCTGAACTGGTTTCTGGGGTTGCAGTAGTGAAAAGACCCACAAAATCCCAGTCCTCTTGTGCCTTCTGGAACAAATATGCAGTGATGAAGAGCTTAACATAATCATAAAAAGGGACAAGGACTTTTTTTATCCGCCTTTTTATAATAATAAGAACTCATTTGATTTGAGTGCTTGCTACATGCAAGGTTCTTCAAAAAAGTGTCTTAGTTCTTTCAGGCTGCTATAAAAAAATGCTATAATGTTGGTGGCTTATAAACAACAGACATCTTTCTTGTAGATCTAGAAGTCGGGAAGTCCAAGATCATGGTATCAGCAGATGCGGTATCTGGGGAGGATTTGCTTCCTCATAGCTGGCACCTTTTCACTGTTTTCACATGGGGAAGAGCCCAGAAATCTCTCTCGGGCCTCTTTTATAAGAGCAGTAATTTCATTCATGAGGATCCTAATCACCTCCTAAAGGTCCTACTTTTAAATACCATCACTAGGAATTAGTTTTCACCATATGAATTTTGGGGGAACACAATCAGTCTGTAGGAAAAAGTCTTTTATGTATTACCGCCTCAAAAGCAAGCTAAGCTAGTAGGGCTGACCTGCAATTTCTTCTTGATCTTTTCAAAAAAATTTTTTTTATGTGGAAAGTGTAATTACACATTATGGATATACCACAAATTAATTGTATTTGATGGATTCCAGACAGGTTTTGAAAGCATATTTTTGGATCTTTTGAAAGTTTGACATAACTGAGTTGTCTAAATAGGCTATTAGTTAAACCGAAGGATTAGCAAAATCCTCTAGATGTAATTTATTTCTGAATCTTAAAAAAAAAAAAAAAGAACCACATTGTCATCTTTATATTTCACATTCCTTCTATTCTGCTTTAGTAATTTTATTGATACAATGAAATAAAATTATTTTCATTTGTGATTACTAATGGCTTTGATCAAAAGAGAGCATTTACAGAATACTGAATACTTTTATTAACTAAGAAAATTAGGGATACAAATTTCATTTAAATTTTGAAAATATATCTAGTAAAGATTTTAATTTTAACACATTTAACTTTCATCAATTAAAGAGATATGTGCCTTTAAAACAGATATTAATATTTTGATTTTTGATGTTTTCAAATTTTTTAGGTATTGCTGGATGCTGTGCCAAAACAACAGTTGCTCCTTTGGATCGAGTAAAGGTTTTATTACAAGCTCACAATCACCATTACAAACATTTGGGTGAGTTCATGGATGCTAAAGACAAAAATGAAAATGTTATCCATCTGTTGGCTTTGTTTCCAGTTGTGAATTATAGTGGAAAGAGGACACAAAAGGGAGTTCAAGTTTGGGGGCAAATTTTATAAGGGATGTATTTCTTATCCATTTTAATCTTTTCATTTGCAGTAGTGGTTATATTTATTATTTTAGGATACTAATATCCTCTAAACCAAAATCTTCGAATTATTGAAATAAGTACTACATATTTTTTATTGAAATTAACAAATCACATCCTTTACAGACACACATAACAACTCAGCTTGATTTTTTAAAAGAAAATCCAGTTAGTGGTGGAGATAAGGTTTGCTCCTTTTAAACACTTAAACATGCCATCTAGATATCATAGGGGAAGCAGAATACAATGAAATTAGTATATATGGATAAACTTAACACTGTTAAAAAAAATTGAGCCCTTAGTTGTTCCTTACTAACGTAAAAATCAGCTATTATAATTAATGTGGACACTCTAATAATACGTCATTAGTGGGAGTAGGAATTTTTTATAGTTTTTTTGGAGGGCATTTTGGTAATATGCATCAAAAGTCTTGAAAAGATACATGCTTTTTGGCCTTGCAATTCTATTTGTTTTAAGGAAGTAATCAGAAATGTGCTCACAGATGTATATACAAGAATCAGAACATTATTTATGTTGGTTAAAAAAAATCCCATGAAAATGTTCAATAATAGGGAATTGACTAAGTTAAATTAAATATTTAAATAAAAAAAAAGCCCATAGACTATTTTACAATCATAAAATATTGTAAAAGAATATTAATTGGCTAGGAAGAAAGTTTATAATGTGATTAATTAAATGGAAAAATATTACAAAATGGCTTAATCATATTGCATTTTGTCTTAATAAACATGCTTAGACATAATGCTAAACGGACAAATAATGAACATTAAGTGGTTAAATTCAATGGTGAGATTATAGGTAATTTTTTTCCCTAAGCTAATTTATAATATGTGTTGAACATATATTAATTTTTCAATTAGAGGGAAAACTATATAAAAGAAAAAATTAATGCAGACAGAGACAAAGAAAGAAATTAGGTCAAGGCAACTAATTCATATTACTCCATTGCTTTATAGTTTCATGCTTCAAGAGATGGGAATGATGTATGCTCTGCATGATTTATGCAGCATCAGTTTATAAGAAAGATGTTTAACAGAGTGAATAAGAATCAATCATTGTAACAATTGGGTTTTTTAAATGTGATTTTTCTAAAAAAATGGATTGTATATTTGTTATATTCGTTGTGGCTCATTTTTTGTCAATATTTTTAATACTAAGTAAGTCTATACTTAAAAATTTTTTTCTTTTCACTTAGAACTTTTATTTAATCCTTTTTTTAAAGAGCTTTCTTAAATATTTTAAAAAGTAAACCACACTTAAACAGTATACCACACTTATATACCATACATAAAAAGAAGATAAGCAAGGGGGAAGGGTCCTAATTACCTCCCCCTCCCACAAAAAAAGCCAAAAAAAATAAACAAAAAAGAAGATAAGCAAAACATATACCTTATCTATAAAAACTTCTTCACATTCATGTTACTACTATAATGAATCAGTTTCTGATTCATAGTCCTTGACATCACAGTTTTGTAACAACTCATGTTTTTCACATGATACTGTTCTCTGTGACATAAAGTGTACTTTAAATTCAAAGAAAGAAATTGCTACTATCTCTGTGTCCAGAAGTGAATTCTGTATCTTCACAGTGTACTGCTTATGTATAGAAAGAATCAGACCTTTGAATTTATTGAGAGATTATATAAAACTGGAAAGGAAGGAAATAATTTTCTTTTGTTGTTTAAATTGAGGGTGAAAAGGAGATGAATTCTATTACCCAATATCTCGGGGTGTTTGACAATGATCCAACATATGAATGTCTGAGCAGGATTGTTTTATTCCTTTAAACTTCTCTCCATGCTGACGTATGTTGTTTTGTTTCCTGATTTGTAATCATTAGATTACATATTCACATAAGATTTCATGCTCTACAGGGTTGCACGCATGGGTTACAGTGTACCTTACAAGGCATGCAAAATGTGAAATAGAATTCCTGGAGTGCAACAATGAATTATTGGTGTAGTGTATGGAGTTTCATGTGTCTTTAGAATATATAAACCAAAAAAAAGTTTTTAAGGTGTTAGTGGCTTTTAATTTTATTTTAAAAATGTTGTTGGGCATTTTATTCTAGATACCCTCCTTTTTACATGCATAAGATAGTTTTAAAATTTTGCTTAAACTTAAAAACATGATTTTTCACAGTCAAATTAAAGATGATGAAGATATGCTATTGAATAAAACTTCTACTTTAACTTCTTTTTAAAAGTGTATGATGTTATTTCTAAGGCAAAAACTGCTTTTTATTTTGAATCAAAATTACTGTGGCCAACTGAAAAGGAAGGAGTATAATTAGAATTTCTTCCCTAGTTTGCAATGAGTGTAAAGAATTTTTTCCTGTAATATATTGAAAACCTTTGACCCCCATTTACAGTCAGTGTGATTATAAAAATAGGTAGATAAATCATAAAAGGATTCTTTAAAAATCCTTACTTTTAATTTAGGTACCTTTTCATTTTATTTATTTTTATTTTTTGAATGTATAATATTTTCACAAGTTCATAATTCAGTAAGAGCAAAAGCAAGCACATTTTCCCTCTCATTTCCTCCTTAGAAATTAAGCATTTTTACAATTTGCTTCCATTTGCCTTCAGGCTAATGTATACTACACAAGCATATGCTTATATTTGACCAAATGTTATTTCCTTATAATCTTAGCTTGATAAAATAAGTAAAGATACAGAGAAGGATCTAAATAACACACATGCTCAATATAACTTGAGCATGTGTGTTGAGACACAGAGGACTTTGCACCCTACAGAGAATACCTGTTCTTCCCTAACATGCTTATAACGTATGCAAAAATTGGTTCAGTGTTATGCCTTAAAGAAAATCTCCATTTTCCAAGGTAAAAATTGGGGCGAGGGTATAGCTTAGTGGTAGAGTGTGTGCTTAGCATTAACGAAGTCCTGGGTAAAATCCCCAGTACCTCCATTTTAAAAATCAATCAATCAAAGTAAAAATAGTACAGACCATAGGTTGAAGGAGAAAAACAATGTAATTTTCTCAGTGGATATTTAAATGCCATTTGAAAAGATTCAACATCCATTCTTCCTCTGTTTGTCTTTCTCAGTTATTTTGTTTTAGGTGAGATTTTTTTTTGTAACAAGCATAGGGTTAGATATGGCCTTTTAATAGAATTTGAGAGTATTTGGCTTTTAATAGAGGAATCTATGGCATTTAGATTTTTTTTTTCCAACCATTGATTTGTATCTTCATTGTGCTTTTCTTGTATCTTCCCCAGCCACCCTCCCTTGCATTTTGTTTCCTGGATTTTCTTTTTGAAAGTGCTTTATCTATTTCACTTCTATAAATGATTTCTCTTAAAATATTTATAATATAGAGTTTTAGAGAATAATATAATAAACATATGTGGAGCCACACAGTTTCAAAAATAAACATCAGTACAATTGAAACCTCCTCTGTATTTCTCCCTCATCATCAGCCTTCCTGTCCCTGCTCGGTGGCCATTGTTCTAAAGTTGATTACCCTTAAATTGTTATAAATACATTTGAATAAAATTAAACTGGGCTTAACTTTAGTATTCTCTTCCAGCAAAAGGATGTCTTTGATAGCGTTTTCTTTGGGGGAGGAGGGGGGTGAATATAGTTATATTATTTATGTATTTTGCAAGAACTTTATATATTATACATATAGCTGTTTTATATATATATATATATGAAATAGAATTTTTTTAATAGCTTATTAGTCCATTTAGATATGTGCTTATTAAAATGCTTTTAGGATATGTCTTTTCTTGGATGTTAGTAAGTACCTACAGTTTTAATTTCTGGGGAGGGATCAAAAGGTTATTTGAATTCTGAACTGTGAAATGAGCTCAGTGATTTACTTTTATATTTTATCAAATCTTTGTTTGAAAAATTTGGAAAGAAACCTGAATTTAAATAGTTTAATAATGGAATGTAGAAGTCTGTACTGCAAATAGGATTAGTGATTGACATTTTCAGAATAATAAACGTATCATTATATCAGATGAGAACTTAGGCCTTTATCTGTATTTCTAATTAAAGTATACTATTAATGAAAATTTGCTCCCCAATTTAAATAGCTTTTTAATTGGTAGGTTTTTTATTTTTTTCTTTTATTTAATTGTTTCCTACATAAACAAACCATACATGTAACTGGGTCAGACTGGGAAACCTTCCTTCCTCCTTGCAGACAGTCAGTCATCTGCAGTACAATATCTAGACTTTCAATATATTTCTATTAATATTTTTACTTTGCTATAAGTTAATATAATTTATAGTAATTATAAATATGATTTACTATAGTTTGCAGCTGTTCTTGCTATAATGTGTTTTCTATTTTTACATGAGGAATGTTTACATAATTTGGGCATATGATTTATTTTAAGTAGATTTAACTCTTATATAGAAATTACTATTCATATAATTCCTCAAGCAAAAATATGAATAATGGTATAGTAATCTTTATCTGTGATTGTCATGAAAATTTGAATTTAGGTAGTTTTCTCTGTTTTAATAGTATGTTTCTTCTAAAAATCTTTCTAAAAATAGGAGTATTTTCTGCATTGCGTGCTGTTCCCCAAAAGGAGGGATACCTTGGATTGTATAAAGGGAATGGTGCAATGATGATTCGAATCTTTCCCTATGGTGCAATCCAGTTTATGGCATTTGAGCATTATAAAACGGTACTTAAACTTTTATCTTGTTTTCCTCTTTTGTGTCCTTGAATACCATACTTAATTGACAAAGCATTTGCTTTGACCTTTGAAGTTACTTTGGACAAATGGATAAAGTAGTGCCTTTTTGAAGAAATAAGACTTGTAATAGTTTAAAATTTTAAATACAACTAGGTTTTGGGGTTATCTATTCCAAAATTTTTAGTCATTTTTGAGTAAATTGTTCATGTTCACACTTACGAAGAAGAGCCAAAGTATTCTTCAACTAGATAATAATAAATCCATAAAATATTAATAGCTTTTGATGTGCTTTTTGTTTCTCAACTGTAGAAGAGGACCATTGTGGCTTTGGATTTTCTAATTAAATAAAATAGTGAAAACATATTGTGAAAGTCTGTTTTTAAGTAATGCTATAAGTTAACAGCTTTTCCCATCATACTCATTAAGTTTCTCTTCCCTGGCTGACTCAAAGTTTATCCTCTTGAATATTTTAACATAGAAAGGGGTTAAATCCATTACAATTTATAAGGTGTCTTAAAATGAAAATTAAGCCGTAGAGATTGAGAACATTCTAAGCTAGTCAGAACTACCATCAGTATATCAAGACTTCATTGTCTACAGTAGCATTTTATTCTACTGTTCCCCTTCACATTTTAAATATTTGTGGTCATCAGTGTGTAGTGGAGTATATTTGGCAAGATCACTTCTGTTTAAGTGTGTAAGTAGAGCAGGTGCTACAGAGGAAATACCTGACCTCATTATTATGTGATATAACACTGCCCAGCTTTATATATCTGTGCTCATTTCACTCACATTCAATACTAGTTTTCTTTTTTACTAGTTTTGTAACTCTTTTGAGATAAGTTTTCATTTTTAAACAGTGAAATGGGCAACATTTAAAAAATATTTCATTTAAAACCAGTGAATGTATGTTCCTATATGACTGAAGCACTGTGCTCTATACCAGAAATTGACACAACATTGTAAACTGACTATACTTCAGTTAAAGAAAAAAAAGGATGCCACATTAAAAAAAACTCATTTAATTTGATGTTTTGGTTTCTAGTTAATTACTACAAAGCTGGGAATTTCTGGTCACGTGCACAGATTGATGGCTGGATCCATGGCAGGTAAGAGGAATGGGTATATTTTATTTCTGCAAATTAATTTTCTATTAAAATACTTAATTTGATTAGATAACATGTGTGACATTGATTAAGTAGCACACATTTGTTAACTTCCTATGCTCAATTATGCAAGAAATTATTAATAGTCCAACTCAAAGTGTTTTATAGTAGGAGATTGTAAGGAATAGTATAAACTTATAACTATGTGAAAAACATACATTCCCATTGACAATTCTAATTCTGGAAATGTTTATGTTTTTCTTTCAAAACTTAAAAAAAAATTGTAATGGCTGTAGTAATACATATTCCTGTACAATGAAAATAGTTCTACTACTAGAAGCAATCACTATTAGCAGTTTCTTATGTATGCTTTTTTCTAACACTATTTTATAGGATTAGAACTTTTCCTTTACAGTTGTCTCAAGACTCTTTTCTATATCAGTACATAGATCTTTCTATTTTTGTAAAGATTTTTATATTCTAAGGTGAGAATGTACCATTATTTATTTACTCAGTCTCCTATTGATTGACATTTGGGATATTTTCAATTTTTGTTTTACAAATAATACATTGTACTTGCGTGACTATATCTGTAGAATAAATTTTGAGAAGGGAAATTACTTCACCTATCAAAAAATATGTATATTTAATTTTTGATAGACCTTTCCAAACTGATCTCTATAATGCTTTCAGTAGTGGTTTTCCATACATACCTTTATCAACACTGGGTCTTATCAAATTTTTATCATTTGGCAATTAATTATGAGTAAGGTTGATCAGCTTTTCAAATGTTTATTGATCACTTGTATTTCTCTTACTTTCAGCCTTGAATTCTTTCTATTTTTTAAATATTCATTTTTATGAATTTGTGAATTAGGACATTATTTTTTTTTCTGTCAAATATTGTTAATATTTTATTTCTCAGTTTTAGATTTGTCTTTTAACCTTATTTGTGATTTTTTAGAAAAGTCATCCAAAAGTTCTCCCCTATATAGAAATTTTACATAGCCAAATGGATTAGGGTTTTCCTTTGTAGCTTCAAAATTTTTTGTGTTTAGAAATGCCTTCCTCATTCTAAGATGAAAACATTTATTCATGTTTTCAACTAATGTTTTTTATATTGATGTGGGGTTTTTTTATGTGAGATGTTCATTGCCATTTTCTGAGACCTCTTGTTTACCATGTGGGACTACTGTATAAAATGGCATCCACAAATGGGAGAAAATATTTTCAAATGATGAGATGGACAAGGAGTTAAAATTCAAAATATACAAAGATCTCATACACGTTAATAAAAAAAAAAAGCAACCCAATCAAAAAATGGGCAGAAGACCTAAACAGACATCTCTCCAAAGAAGACAGAGAAATGGCCAACAAACACAAGAAAAGATGCTCAGCATCACTAACTGTTAGAGAAATGCAGATCAAAACTACAATGAGTTATCACCTCGTACTGGTCAGAATGGCCATCATCAAAAAGTCTACAAATAATAAATGTTGGAGAGGGTGTGGAGTAAAGGGAACCCTCAAGCACTGTTGGGAATGTACATTGGTGCAGCCACTTTTATACATATTTCCCCCCAATAAGCCTCTGGTTATGCTTCTCTTCTTGAATTCTTGAGCATTAAAATGCAGGAAAAGAGAAATTGGGAATGGAGGAATTTTGATAAAAAGAGAAAACAAGTGATTTGATTTTCAAAGGAAAGTGTCAAAAAAATAAATAGCTTGAAAAGGAAAAGACTGGGAGAATAATAATAGCTGATATTTGGATGTATTATTTACTACGTGTCAGAGATTATTCTAAGCATTTACATATATTAACTCACTTAATCTTCATAAAACTCTAAATTGAATAACTACTGTCATGACATCTATCTTATAGATAATGAAAATGAAACCCAGGTTAAGGAGCTTGCTCAAGGTTACATAGCAGGTTAGCTGTAGAGTCTGATTTGAGCTCAAGCAAGTTGACTCTCAAGCCTATACTGTTTATCTCTTTTGACCATTTGACCAATTTTGATCATAAGTCAAAAATAAGTAGTTTAAGAAACAGACTCACAGACATAGAAGACAAACTTATGATTACCAGGGGAGAAAGGAGTTGGGGGAGGAGGGATAAATTGGGAGCTCAGGATTTGAAGATACAAACTACTTTATATAAAACTAGTGCTAGATGACTTGACAGGTAGACTATATATATGCTTAGGTCCTCAGCAAAGCAGGGACATGTGGTATTTTTAAAAAGCATTGATAGTCATCATGAGGAGAATCAGAATTTAGTTGAATATCCTCAAACTTCCTTTACAGTGCAGCATTGCTTTTAGTTTGAACAATGTAAGATGTCATAATCTTTTTTGTGTTTAGGGCTTCTAAAGCTGTAAATCCTAACCCTGTAGGCTTCATAATTTAATACTTAGAGTGAAGGGTAAAATATGATTGTCAGAAGAATGTTTCTCACCTCCCATCTACTCCAAAGATAAGCAAACATTTAAAATCATTAAGTAGTTGTCAAGATTTATCAGAGTACAAAATTATTAGAAATCTTCTTGCTATATGTGCTTTTAGGAATATTGAACAACAACCAAAAAAAATCCTTCATAATTTTTAAACATCTTTGTTAAAGTTTTATTTTTCTTTTGGAAGTTTTGATTGATTGTTCAGATTTTAAAGAAATACACTATATAAAAACATGATGAAGTCAATTAGCTGAAAAACTGTAAAAGTAGATCATAGATTTAGCATAATGTGAGTTTAGCATTAATCATTGGCATTATTTTTACCATTCTCTGATGTACAATTAGGTTATGCCACTTCCTCAGCCTGACTCATGATCTTGCAGCTTTTAAACTAATGCCTCCTTTACCTTTACAAATTTTTGAATTATAGGAAAGATATAGATATAGATATAGATATAGATATAATTCTTATACATTTAAGTTTCTGCTTTCTTTTCAGGTATGACAGCAGTTATCTGTACTTACCCTCTTGACATGGTTAGAGTACGCCTAGCATTCCAGGTGAAAGGGGAACACACTTATAAAGGAATTATTCATGCATTCAAAACAATTTATGCAAAGGTATTTCATGTTTAATTTTCTTGTTTATAACATGTCCTTTTATATTTAGGCAAATATTTTGATGTATCTAAATAGCATCTAAAATTTGATGTATCTAAATATTCTTTTATTTATAATTATTGACATTAATATTAATTATTATGAAAACACATCTGTGTTTCAGAGTGTGTCTCAGAATAGTTTTTTCGTTAAAAAGTATGCTTTTGTTCTTTGATATTTATCATAATGAGCCCAATTTAATTTCACTTCTAATTTTTCTTCACTCAAAAGGAAGGTGGTTTCCTTGGATTTTACAGAGGCCTGATGCCTACTATATTAGGAATGGCTCCGTATGCAGGTATGATTCAAATTTGGTGAAATCTTGATTTTTTATTTTCTTATAGGAATGATTTTTAAAGTTTATTATCTCTAATCTATACAGAATTAGTTTTTTCCTCCTTAAGCATAACCATTTATTAAATAATTTCTCCTTTCCCCAGTGATCTGTAGTGCTACTTCTGAAAACAATAATGGAGTGCAGTTTTATAATAAGTCTTTACATTTGGTAGGACAAGTCCCTTGGCCTTATGCTTCTTTTTTTTCAGGCATGTAAAGGCTATAGATATTTTGCTATTCCACACACATTTTAGAATCAGTTTTTGATGTTACACAATCTTTGTTGGGGTTCTGAGTGAAATTTCACACAGATCTTGGACATTTTTGTTAGATATATTCATAGGCATCTTATAAACTTTGTTGTGTTTTTTAGAAATTACATTTTTAGTTTATTGTTTGATTTAATTTTATGTGATTTTATAACTAGGTGTTATTCTACCTGTTGATATTATGGCCAGCCACCACGTTACTTGTAGATGCTTTGGGTTTTCTGTGTGGACAACCACATCCTGTGCAAATAACATCATTTTTCTTACTTCTGTTCTAATCCTTATTTCTCTATTTATGTTTTCCTTACTGTGCTAGTTAAGGATCTATAGTGCAACAGTGAATAAAGTGATGATCCTGGGCATTTTGGCTTGTTATTGATTTTAAAGGGAATGTTTCTAATATGTATTTAGTATAATATTTACTGTAGTATATACCATTTATCAGGTTGAGGAATTTTGTTAAAAATTTTTATCTGAATTGGTGTTGAATTTTATCAGACACCCATTTCTACTTTCACTGAGGTGATCATTTAGTTTTCTCATTTAATCAATTTGATGAATGATCTTACTAGATGTTCTAATGTCAACCCAAATTGCTTATGATATAATGATCTTTTTATATCTTATGGGATTCAATTTACTAGTTGTTTTTAGAAGTTTGACATCTATATTCATAAATGAGATTAGCTTATAATATTCTTTTGTAATGTTCTTATATGGTTTGGGTATCAAGGTTACATAGGTCTCATAGAATGAGTTGAAGACTATCTCTTCATTTCCATTCTTAAGAAGAATCTGTATAAAATGATTAGAGTTATCTGTTTCTTGAATGTTTTCATTGTGAGATGATTTTTAAATACTGATTTAATTTCCTGAATGGTTGTATGACCATTCAGGTTTTCTATCTCTGTGAGTTATTTTTGGTAATTCATACCTTTCTTTACCATTTTGAACTTGACTGTTTTGTGTTAGTTTTCAGTTTTCTTGGCAGAAGGTTTTCCTTATTTCTTCGTATTTTTTCACACCTGCTATGTCTATAGTCATGTTCTTTTTTATTTTATTTGTTTTATAAGTTATCAGATTTTATAAAGAATCAATTTTGGCTTTCTTTCTCTAATCTGCCTTTAATATTCTATTTCATAGATTTTTTTCTTCATGTCGTAATTGTCTCCTTTCTGGGTTTATTCTTCAGTTGGATGCTTACATCATTAATTTTTAACTTTTGGATTTTTTTTCCTGGAATTTAAGTGTTTTCTCCTAAATACAGCTTTAGCTGCATCCCTTGAGTTTGTTATTTTATTTGTTTTTACTTAAAATTCGGATATTTTCAAACATATTTGAAAGGCGGCAATAGTAAAATGAACCACCATGTACATATCACCTAGCTTCATATGATCAACTCATGACATTTTGTTTCATCTATTCCCCTAATTACTCCCTCTACCCTTTATTCCAAATTATTTTAAAGTAAAAATACTTTATTATTTCATCCACAGTATTTCAGTATTCAGCTCTCTATGCTTTTTTTAAAGCATAATTGCATACCATTATGGAACTGTCTTAATATCATCTAGTATATTGTCATTGTTCAAATACCCCCCTACCCCTAATTCATAATTATTTTTTGGCCAGATCCAAGTTAATATTTGCCTGGGACATCTTTTTATTTTCTACTTTTTCATGTTTTTATGTCTTAGGTATTTATTTTGTAATCATCATATAGCTGGGTATTTTTTCAATCCAGTTAGTAAGATCTTTTAATTGCCAGTTATCTAATGGTTATTGTGATTATTGATATATTTGGACTTGCTATTGATTTCCACTTGTTGCTTTTCTTTTTATGTTTCTTTTTATTCCTTTCTTATCTTGTTTGCTTATTTTTCTCAATCCTTATCCCCCAATCTTTTATAAATATGTAAATTTATTTGCCTCCTCCTATGCTTGGTGGTCTTTACTTATTTAGTTTTTCTCTTTATTTTTTATTCTTTTTTTCTTTTTGGTGGTCATTTCATGAGCTTATTACTTGATCTTAATTTCTGAGTTTCTGACCCAGTGATTCCATCTTCTGTAGGCCCAATGGCAGGATTCATCTCATTGACTCTGCTCCTCTTGGTATCAAAATGTAGAGTCATTCCATCTCTCTCATGGGCCGCAACTCCCAAGTGGGTCCCAGATTATATTTTTGGAAAGTAGTAGTGCTGGGGATTCTTGGAGACATCCTCTTCCTTTTTGTAAGCCCAGCAATGGATATAGTTATTCTGCAATGACAAAGTCTCTCAGAATACCTAGACTGCCGTTATGCTGGAAGCAGAACTCTAGTTTTTTGCTGTGTATTCTAATCTTTCTAATTCTTTTGTTTTTAGTTTTCAGTTGTGAAATACATTTTTTACATACAGTATATGTTTAATTTTGTTTCTTAATTTTTCCCCATTTCCCAAATATTTTTTATATTTCTGAATACTCTTTACAGGCATTTTAATTAATTGTGTTATTTTTAATTGAATACCATTCTGCATTATTTTGGTATTTCCATTTTTCCCTACTTATGTTTAATTTGCTATGAATTTCCTTATTGTGTGGATTTTCTGTATTTAATATTAAGTCTTTAGGATACTTAGGATTTCCCAAATATAAAAGTGTATGAATATTCTAAAGTTATAGATCATCATTACAAAATACTGTAAGATTATAAGAATTTTATATAAAGAATAAATGCATATGTTGAGGTATTATCCTTGACTGAATTTTTGTTAGTGCTCATTTGTTCTTAAGCATCAAGTATCTTTTTAAATATTTTAAAAAATTTGTTAGATATCAAGATATCTTGAGTAATGCTTAGTTGCTTGGAATGCTTGAATTCTATCTTTGATTTTATTAATATATGACTTTAATGGTTCTATTATAAAATCATGTGAATATTCAGCAAGCACCAAATGTACATTATCAATAACTTAATTCAATATTCATTAGATTCCATATATCTTGTGAGCCTCTGATGGTCATACTCTTCCTTGAAGACAAAATTAGACATTATGAGTTGAAATAACAATGCTTTATCACTTCTGAATTTGTTGCCTCTATCTTGCATTATTACTGTCATTGTTACTGTAAATATAAGTTGTCACATTTACTTAAAATTATTAATCACAAATTTAATTCTTATGTGTAACCTTGGAAAACTGTTTAATTCTATTCATTTGTGAGGTGGCGTTATACTCAACTACTGCCTTTATTCAGTGAACTGAACTGGATATTAGTGTGTGAAAACCAATGTTGTAATTTTTATAGGTGGTAATTTTGTTATCTTTAGGTTATTTATAAACATTAATAAAACCTTTTTATCTTAGATTAAGCCAAACACCAGAAATCAGGAAATGCGTAGTTAGTTCCTTGAGTTAATTGGTTATTGTGTAAGAATGGTGCCTTTTCACAGCTCATGTTCTGTTAAGCATCGTGGTGAATTTATATTTTGTTTTTCAGGTGTTTCATTTTTTACTTTTGGTACCTTAAAGAGTGTTGGGCTTTCTCATGCTCCTACCCTTCTTGGCAGACCTTCATCAGACAATCCTAATGTCTTAGTTTTGAAAACTCACATAAACTTAATTTGTGGTGGTGTTGCTGGAGCAATAGCACAGACAATATCGTAAGTTTCTTCATCAACTTAATTCAGTCAAATTACATTTACCCAATCCTGATTTTCCGCATTGGTTAATCATTTTATTTTTTCTAATAGATTATTAAAACATAGGATCCCTTATAAAATATAAGTATTAATTTAATACATTTTTTTCAGATGTGCCTGCACTTTAAGCGTATTATAAATAACTGCATGCCAAATTGACCAGATTAGTTTGAACCCATTCAATTTCTGTGCCTTTTAAAAGAAAGGGAAAAGAAAGCTAGAAAGAAATACTAAGTACAGTCTTCATTCATATTTTCTCATGAATTTGCCCTTGTGAAGTTCTGAAATTTGAGCCATTTATCTCGTGTGTGTGTATGTGTGTGTGTTGGCACAACTTCTCTTGCATTAAATCTTGAAAGCCTACTTTGTGCCAGACAATATGCTAGGCATTGGGAGTTTCACTGAAGGGAAAACAAAATTATTGCCTTGAGAAGCCTATACTCTTATTAAGACGGTAGCAATTCAAGAGGATTTTATATTAATATAAGTTGTATTGGGGACATAGATAAAGGTATTACTATATTATAATTGGAAAAGTGGCTTCAAAGGATTTCCCTAGACCAAGAGAGACTGAGTAGATGAGATAAAAAGATGCTAGAATACCAAGAAGCAGGAACTTTTCAGGAACAGGAAGAAGAAAAGCTTTCTTTGACTGAGGGGTATCCTGAACAGCAGGGAGACAACAGGAAACAATAGTGTCACAAAAACTCAAAAAGAGAGTATCCAGTGGAAGAAGTTAAAGTAAGATAAGTACTGAAAAGGAAGGTGTTCATTGGGTTTTACAATTAAGGATTACTTTTGGGAAAGCAGATTCAGGATCATTGTGTTGGGGAGCGGATCATACTAGATTGAAGGTAAAAGAAGAAAAGGTGTGTGGTTTAGTTTTGGAAACAAGGCTGTGGAACCTTATTCGTTGGCAGAGACATGATTACCTTTAGCGATTCTGAGTCTCTTCTTGGTTTTACTGCCCCTTATTCTTTATCATTTACTTCCAACTTAGAACCGTAAAATGTCTTCTCTTTTCCACTTCTCTTCTTAGGCTATATTCTGCACCCATTGAGTCTTAACAGATCCAGTCGCTCCTCTCCGGTCTAACCTGCTTTTAATTGTTCTTGTTTCTAGATTTTTGTAACGGTGCCCTCTTTTTGTGGTCATTCTCCCTGCCTTCCCTTTTTTGGTTTCTTGCTGATTCATGACTTCTTCCTACATGTCTGTGCTGATTTTTTTAAAGCCCAGCCAGACTTTAGTCCTCTGCTCTTCTCATGAATACCTGGAATAGCTCATCTATCTTTATGGTTTCAGTGGTCACCTCTGTACAGTAACCAGTTCTATTTAAATCTCCATTACTTCTCTAGCAAGATCTTGAATGTTTCTAGTTGGACTTCTGTCCTCTGTGCAAACTCCATAATTCATATATTACTTTCTCGTCGTCGTCTTCATGAGAATCTTCAGCTCTCAACTTTCCTACTTGTTACTCATAACTATTAATCTTCTAGTCCTGCTAATAACTTGAAATCATTTTTCACATTGTACATACCCAGAAAAGTTACTGTCTTGTCATTTTTTACATAAGAACATTGTCTAGAATGCTATTTTCTTTCTTTCCCATTGTTATTTCCCTAGTTCTGATCCTTGTACTTTGTCTTCTTACTTTCTGTCTATTAATCAATTCCTTTTACCTACATACATCTTTTCCTGTTTGGAAACTGAATCCTTCAGGTTGAGCTTTTGGTCTCTTTATTCCCCACAAATTTTTTTCCTCTCCCCACCTCCCATTAAAAAATTATTCATGGAGATGCTATTAAAATGCAAAGGGAGCTTCATCCATTGGTAATATTATTTCTTAAACTGTTTGGTTGGTACATGGGTGTTTTTTATTATAACTATTTCATAGTAAATTTAAGTGTATATAAAAGTATATATTTTTGTCATATATCACTTTTGTATATATTATGTATATTTTTACATATATATGTATACATATGAGAGCTTTGACTAGGAAAGTAGCTTTGTGATGCTGGAGAATGTCTCTAAGACCTAGTTTTCTTATCTTAATGTTGGGATAACTACCTACTTTATGCAATTGTTGTGAAGATGGAATGAGATAATGTACATGAGTTATTTGGCCTAGGACCTAGCATAAATAGTCAATTATAGCAAAATAAAAATAATTTAAAAAATCATCTGGGATCCTACTCCAAATAATGATTACTTTTGTATGTTTCTTTTCAGGCAATCTTTAAAAAATTTTTTAATTGAGGCATAATTGACATACAACATTATATTATGTTCGGTGTATAGCATAACGATTTGATATTTATATATATGGCAAAATGATCATGACAGTAAGTCAGGTTAACATCTGTCACCATGCTTGGTTTCAGAATCAGGCAATCTTTTTACATAGCGATTTCTCTGGCCTTTAAATGCAGTTTTCTATATTGTTCATTTTAGCCCTTAGGGAGAATTATTTTGTTGATCTACTGTCTACAGGGGCACTTGCTGAACACTTTTAGGGTAGTGGTTTTCAACTAGGGGTGATTTTGCCTCTAGCGGACATTTATTAATGTCTGGTTGTTACGTCTGGGGTTGTGCAACCAGCATCTAGTTAGTAGAGGCCAGGATGCACCTGAACATCCTGCAATGCACAGGACAGCCCCCACAACTAAGAACTATCCAACTCAAAATGGCAATAGTGCCAAATTTAAGAAACCCTTTCTTAGGGTTACAACAATGAAAAGCACCCAGTTTATTTCTTCAGGAAGTGGCATTTAATTTGGCTTTGGAGAATAAACAGAACTTGATATTGGATGATGAGAGAGAAGAATTATCTCATCCAAGGGAGCCACTTAGGCAAAGGCAAGGAGAACTCTCTATTGTTACTTGGTTTTATTCATGTGCCTATGTCCTGATTCCCAGAGAAGACAAAACGATAACAGAATAAGAGCACATTATTTCCTATCATACAGAGGACTTTGTATTCAATAATTGGCTTAGTAGAAACCTAAAAATCATTTTTCAATCCTTCTGCCTTTTTCTTCCTTTAGCTACCCATTTGATGTAACTCGTCGGCGAATGCAATTAGGAACTGTTCTTCCAGAATTTGAAAAGTGCCTGTAAGTTCTTCATTTGTCATTGTTCATTTTCTTTAGGAAATGAAATTTTTAAAGTAGTTAGGAGTATAGGACTGTGATCTCCCTACTAGTCTAGATCTTTCATTTTATCTCCCATAGTATACTTTGGTAACTTTATGAGAATTTAATCAGGTCCCAACCTTCCTGTTAAAAATTTCACTTTACAGCACCTCTGTTAAATAGAAATATAATGCAAATCACATATGTAATTAAAAGTTTTCTGGTAGCCACATCAAAGAAAGGATAAAAAGACACAGATGAAATTGTTTTAAAATATTTTATTAATATATCTAAAATATTATCACTTCAGCATTTCAGTATTTTGCATCCCCCCCCCCTTTTTTTTTTTTGCATACTAAGTGTTTGGAATCCAGGGTGTATTTTTCCCTCATAGCACATCTCAGTTGTGGACTTGGCCACATTTCAAGCGCTCAGTACACACATACCGTTGTTGGCTACTGTAATTGCATAGCACAGCCCTAGAGTTCTCTATACTCTGTAGAGATTTAGAATCATTCTGTTTGATTGGTGATGTACTGTCTCTCAGCGGAAGAGCAGAATATTTGTTCAGGACCTTGAATTGCCTTTGTTCACTCAGAAGATTTTTTTAAAGATTTCAGTCAAGATTGCCTATTGAAAGGGAAAGGCAAAGCCCAAAATGTTGGTCTGAAAGGAAAGAACACTGAAACAAGAAAGTTTTTATTGCTGAAATCTGAAAGATAGTTCCTCAAGCTTTAGTTCAGCCATCTACTAGTTATAGCAGAGAACTTGAGCAGAAATGGAAGCTTAAAGGGCAACTGCTCATACATCCTTTAAAAAGACTATATCAATATTTCAAATATTATTATGAAATAGTGTCACTAGTAAATGTCACAGACACAATACAAACAAAATATATTGTATTAATGAGCCCTGAAATTCTATGCATAACACTGTACTTGTTTGGAATTAGTTGCTGTTTTATTGTGAATTTTTAGCTTGTTTTAGCACCTACCTTCCAAAAGCTATTCGAGATGGCATTTTAGCTTCTCTTAAAAATGCTATTATGAACTAAAAAAAAAAAAATGCTATTATGGATCCTGAAATTGTCTCTTCGTGAGGAGGCATAAAGGTGTCATTATTTAACCATTCTCTTTCAGTACCATGAGGGAGACTATGAAGTATGTCTATGGACACCATGGAATTCGAAAAGGATTATATCGTGGTTTATCTCTTAATTATATTCGCTGCGTTCCTTCTCAAGCAGTGGCTTTTACAACTTATGAACTCATGAAGCAGTTTTTTCACCTCAATTAAAAAAAAAATCGTGATTCCTTTTCCTTAATAAACTCTCAGAGGGAGAAATAACATGTTAATTTGGGGGAGACCATTACTTGAAAGGGGATATTTTACCCTGTCACAGGAACCACTGGTATTTTAGTACTTGATTTTTTTTATTCATCACAAATCAAAAGTGCTTACTATACTTTTTGATGCCAAAAGTTGTATCTTAGAACATTGCAAAAAAATTCCTAAGCTGATGCTGGCTAATCAGTAAGGTTATTTGAAACCATTTTGAAGTGTTATTTGGAAGTAGAACTAACATAAAATGGGATTCAAGAGGTTGCCATTAGTTTTATCATGCTTTTCCAAGCTTTTAATTGCAATCATGATTTTCAAAGACTAACATTGGTTATTGTTATTATTATAAACAGGCTTAGTTATATTGTAGCAGAATGATGAGAACTGAAAATTTAAGTAATATAAAACATAGCTTAGAAGCCAGCATTGAAGTATTATTCTTAACTATCTCTCTTCTCATAATTCTACTCCACTGGATAATAGGATAAACAGTTTTTCTCTTCATTTTTTTATTGAAGTAAATGTTGTATTTAAAAAGTAGCTATGTAGAGACTCAGTAAGTCAGGAATTTTCAGGTAATGCTCAAATGTTATTACAAGTTTCTATGAGTGATTTAAAAGTATTTTTAAAAGTCAGTGTATTTCCCAAAAGCAGTAATAATAAATACAGAATATCTTTGTTCTCAAAACAGATTCATTTTATAGATTTGTTTTTGTTAGGTAATTTGGTGTATAGTAGAAAATGTATTTATGTGGGCTGTGAAATATTCATTAATATAGATGTGAAGGTCAAAGAATGTTTCTAAGGTATTATGTCATGATATATCAACTAGTTCTTCCATGTAAAATAATTTTAGTGCAATATAAACTAAAGTAGAAAATGTAAAATGTGATTTGAATTGCTATCCTTTATATTAAAATTAAGAATTCCATTTATATGTTTACAATACTTTTTATGTTTTATTATAAGCATGACAAAAATGGAAGGGGAACAGTGATAGTTCTGTCCTTAGAAGTAGCAATTTGTAGAATTGATACAATTTTTAAGACATTAGAAAACTAAGTTGAAAGTTATTTCTGCTTCAGTTTTTATTCTTTTGCATAAAGGATTTCTTGTCATACCATGGTAAAAATTAGATGAACTGGTTTCATTTTCAAAGTCTTTATTTTAAAATAAATATGTATCTTTGTATGATTTATGAGTGTAAATTTTTACCCACAGGTAAAAATACATGTGTTCCTAAAACTATTTTGTATATTTTCATTTCTGGGCTACACTGTAGCTAAATACTGTTATCAAATCTCGAGATTATTTAAATGTTTTAAATGAGTATTTCAGTTATAGAGGACTGCAAATATTTTTTTAAATAAAATTTTGCATTCTATGTCTGTTACAGAATGTATAGGATATTAAAAATAAATTTTATTCATATTTCAACAATTATTCCTCTTTCAACTATTTATATTATTGAAGCACAAATGTTAAACATAAGCAGTCAGAATGGAAGGATACTTAAAATAATGACAGTATTTATATCTGATTTATTTCAGATTGATAACCCAAAATTTTGACATTATTTTCCTTTTGAAGATTGAATGTTTCTGATTCACTCTCCATTATTACTCTTTTCTTGCCTTTTGGTGGGTATATCCCTCTGATCTGTGGAATGGGACAGTGATTTTGTCTAGGGATTGATAAGTGAGGTGTACCATTTCTACCTCTTTTTAAAAATGTTTAAATTATTTTTTAACTTTTTTTGGGTGAAGTAATTAGGTTTACTTATTTGTTTTATTTTTAGAGGGGGTACTGGGAGTTGAACCCAAGACCTTGTGTATGCTAAGCATGCGCTCTACCACTTGAGCTATGCCCTTCCCCCAATTTCTACTTCTTAATGGTGGCCCATATGGAGCTGGAAAAGTTAGTGGATACATATGGTAATATCTCACCCCTTTCTCCCCCAGAGTACTCAACATCCATTTATTCAGCACCCATTGTGTGCCAGGGATTATATCAGCATTATGGGGGTATACCTCGGGAAGTCTGTTAGCTCTACTTAGTCTGATTTGGATTCCTAATAGCATCTATCACTGGTGTTTCTCTAATAGGGTATGTACCACAGTTTATGGTTACTGCCTGTTTACTTATACCTCCCAGTTGGTTTTCTTAAAGGCAGAGCCATGCCTTCACCCTCTTTAAAGAGCACAGGATATGGCACCATACTAGGTGCTCAGTGATGTTTACTGATGGGCAGAAGGAAGGTTTGGTCCCTGTTTTTGGAGACCTTATGTCCTAGTAAGGAAAAATGAGGCTCAAATAGTGCAGCGGAAGAGCAATTTAAAAGTCATTTTTTTTTCCCCACAGAAATGTCTTGCTAATTTGAGCCAGGATGAATGGCAAAGAATAAAACAATTATATGAGTAATGTATTGCCTTGCAAAGTAGGGCCAGTGATATCTGACACACTTGTTTAACAACTGTACTCTTGAACAGTTCCTCACATCCATTCTTTGAATATCAGAGACTGTTAGGTACAATAAATCAATGACAAATAATAAATCATATCTATTTCCTGAGGATTTACTGTGCTCCATGGCTTATTTTAAGCTCTTTTGATGCCTTAACTCTGTCTCTACAATAATACTATAAGACATGTACTATTAAATATTCCTTTTTTTAAAACTTTTTTTTATTGAGTTATAGTCATTTTACAATGTTGTGTCAAATTCCAGTGTAGAGCACAATTTCTCAGTTATACATGAACATACATATATTCATTGTCACATTTTTTTTTTTTTACTGTGAGCTACCACAAGATCTTGTATATACTTCCCTGTGCTTTTCTTCAATACAGTAGTATCCTATTCAGAATAAACTCTAACATGTCAATTAACTTGAGTATGTTAATAAATGCAAACCAAGTAATAGAATGATTACAATTTTTAGAAAGTGCTTATTAAGGAAGTAAATAGATTACATGATAGAGAATAATTGTTGGGGGTAAGGATCAGAGAGCTACTTTAGAGTGGTCAAGAAAAAGTTTCTTTGATGTGCTAAACTTTAAGCTGACACATGGAGGATAAAAAGGAAACAGTCATGCATACAGTTATGGGGGAAGAATGGTCCATGTGAAGAGAGCAGTATATACAAAAATCCTGAAACAGGAAAAAGTGTAGCTTGACATAGGAACCGTCAGAAGGCCAGTGTGAATGAAGCACTGTGAGTGAGGGAGTAGCAACAAATGGGGTTGGAGAAGTAGACACAGGGCAGATCATGTAGGGCTCTATAGGATATGGTAGTGACTTTGTCTTTTATTCTAAATGTAATGGAAGGCCCTTGAAGGTTTTCATCTGGGGAATAAAATTGCCTGATTATGTTTTTACAAAGATCACTCTGCTTTATCAACAATTACTTACACTTAAATCAACAAAATGAAAAACAGACAATAGAGAAAATAAACTCCAAAATTGGTTCTTTGAAAAGATCAACAAAATTGATAAGCCCCTAGCTAGACTGATAACTAAAAAGGAAAGAACATAAATTACCAATATCAAGAAAGAAAATGATGACATCACTGTGGATCCTGTGGATATTAAAAAGATAAGGGATTTCTAAATCCTTGCTAATGAATTTGACAGCTTTGATGAAATGGACAGATGCTTTGAAAATCACAACCAAAACTGATAGAGGTGAAACAGAAAGTCTACATAACCAGTTAAAGATACTGAATTTATCAAAAATCCTTCCACAAAGAAAGCTACAGGCTCAAATTGTGAATTCTATTGGACATCTAAGAAATAATCTTATACAAACTTTCAGAAATTAGAAGACAGAGAGCACTTCCCAACTCATTTTATGATGCCACTATAACCTTGATGCCCAAACCTGACAAAGTTGTGGGAAAAAAAAAAAGAAAAATTACAAACCTGTATCCTTCAAGAACAAAGATGGAAAAATCTTTAACAGCATATTAACAAATCAAATCAAGCAATACATAAAAAGTTCATTGTACTATGACTAAATTGGGTTTATCCTAGGAATGCTAAATTGTTTAACAATCTTAAGTCAATAGTGTAATTTCCTATAATCATATATTAAAGGAGAAAAACACATGATTGAACATCCTTCAATAGATGAAGAAAAAATGTGTGACTAAATTCAAGATTGATTCATTTAAAAAACTAATCACATTGGAATAGACCTTCCTGAATCAGAGCATTTTGTCAGATTTTATTTCCTAACAATACATCTCATCTCACATGCTCTTCTCATGTATCACTGACAATCATCCTTCGAGAGGTAGAGACTGTTCCCTCCCCTTATATCTGGCTGAGTGTGCCTGTGTCTACAGTGGAACTGATGCTATGTGTCTTCTGAAGTTAAGTCAGATGGAAATGGGTTCCATCTGGTCTTTTGGAATGCTTGCTCTTGGAATCCAGCCATCATGCTGTGAGAAGCCAGGCAGCCCCTGTAGAGGAATAGTCAGCCAGTCTCCACTTGCCAGCCATTGAGTAAGCCGTCATTAAAGTGAATCCTCCAGCTTCCAGATGATGCTTCCAGGAACTGAGACAACGTTTCCCCTTGGAGCCCTGCCCAAAATGAAAATTCATAAGCTAAAAAAATGATTGTTGTTTAAAGACACTAAGCTTTGGAGGTTTGTTTTTGTTTTTCTTTTTACATAGATTAGATAACTATAACAGGTGTTCATGAAAAACCTACCACTAGCATTATATTTAAATGTGAAATATTGAATGCTTTCCCCCTTAAGATCAGTAGAAGGCAAGGATGGTCAGTATTACAACTTCTGTTTAACCAGTGAACTTAAGAAAAGCACCACGAACAAATATTGAACTCTAGCTAATGATACACATGCTAAAATGTTTAGGGGTGAAATGCATTGATGTCTGCTATTTTGAAATGCATTTTAAAAAACTTGAATTCATGGGTGGATAGAGGGATAGATAGATACACATGTGATAGCAGCATTAATTGTAAAACCTAGGTGATAGGTATATGATATTATATAATTCTTTCAACTTTACTGTACATTTGAAAATTTTCATGATAAATTATTGAATTGCAGGGAGGCAAGAATGGAAGCACATGTGAGAAATAATGATCAGGTAGTGACAGTGGAGATGGAAAGGAATGAAGAGATTTAAGATAGTTTTAGGGAAAGAATCTATGGGTCTGCCTATGGATTGGATTGGGTAACAGAAAGAAATCAAGGAGGGTTTTTGGCCTTATCTTCTGGGTGTTAGTTCCATTACTGAGAAGAATAATAGGGCTGTTGGGGAAATAAAAAGTTCCATTTTGGCTGTTATAATTGAAATTGAGTTCAGAGCTGAATTCTGAGGACTTTCAACATTTAGAGACTGGGCAGAAAATGATGACACAGCAAAGGCGATTGAGGAGGGCCTGCAAGGTTGTAGGAAAACCAGTTGAGTGTGGTGTCACAGGTACCAAATCTGTAATTACTACAAGCAAGGCTTTCCCATTTTCTTCCCAAGAAGATGCTCATAATTTTTATATGAAAAAACATGAATGCGAAAGACAACTTTTGATAAAGTTTTTTTTTTGATAAAGTTGGGCAATAGCCTTATGAAGTGATCATTATTTTTTACACATTTCTGCATATTTTAAATATTCTATAGAATATTACTTTAAGAGTGGTTTTTAATATTCCCTGTATGTAAAAATGATTTTTGATTAAAAACTTAAAAATAAAAACAAAAGGAAAGTGCATAGGAGTTGAAATTGGATACAGCCTTGAAGAAACTTCTTTTAAAAAGTTTTGCTCAGTAGGGTGGGCGAAGGAGATGGAGTAAGTTCCATCAAAGTAACATCTTTTAAAGATGGGAGATCCTGGGGGGAATGATATAGCACATGCTTAGCATGCATGAGGTCCTGGGTTCAATTCCCAGTACTTCCTCTAAAAATTAAATCTAATTACCTCCCCCACCACCGCCAAAAAAAAAAAAAGGGGGGAATACTGGGCCACATTACAAGCTTGGGAGTGATCCAATAGTGCAGGCCAGACTAATGACACAAGAGAACGAGGAGGGAATAACTGAAGATGCTCATAAGAATGCAAGAGGCCTTGGGAGCCTGAGAACAAGGAGAGGGGCTGACTGCCCGTTGATAAGAGGAATGCTTTGTCCACTGCTGAAAAAAGTGGAAAGAGGTTATAAAACTAGTGGTTTTGTAGATTTAGTAGTGGCATGATGAGGAAGTTCCTACCTGACAGCTGCTAATTTCTCAATGAGTTTTCCAGAAAAAAAGGAGGTTGTTTCCCCAGGGAATGAAAAAAATTCCACAAGCTAACAAGGGACCGACTGGGTTTCAGCAACTGCAACTAGTTCTGTTCACAGAGAGAGGGCAGGAGCATTTGGTTTGAACCAGATTATGTAAACTCACTGTCTTTCAAGCCCTGAAAAGGCCTTGGCTGGCCAGGTGTGGCTCTCCACGCGCTGCGCGCGGGGCTCGGGAGGGACGGCCTGCGCAGGTCCCTTGGGCCTCGGCTGGTTGGCGCATGCGCACCGCGCGTCGCAGAGTCGCGCTCCTTTTCTCTTGCAGTGTTGCCCCGTGTTGCTCTGACTTTACCTGGCGGCAGTTTGCGGTCTCTGCGCCCGGAATGGAGCAGGTGGACGAGCTGGAGCTGCTAATGGAGAGGAGTTTCGGGCAGAAGGCTGCGCCGGCCGCGGAGCTGTGAGCGGAGCAGGGGGAGGGTCTGGGAGCGAAGCGGGAGATTTGAAAAGTGAGGAGCGGGAGAGGCCGCACCCACGCCTCCGCGGACCCGGGCTCGGGGCGGACCCGGCTCAGGTCCCCGCGCGACCGACGAGCCTCCGGAGCTGGGGTCTGCTTAGCAGGGTTCTTTTTGGGGCCCCGCTTGTGCCAGAACCTGAAGACTCCTCCTCTCCCGGCAGTTCATTCTTTCCCTTGATACCACCTCTTTCCCGAATCTGGGGAGTCCCAGCCACCTTAAATGTCTTCGTGAAAGGAAATAGCAACAGCTCGATGCTTTTCTTGATGTTTAGTTGGAGAGAGTTATTCCAGGGAGGACTCTACCCTCGCTTTGGTTTAAATGGTCGGGGAAACTTGACCCACAACCATGGTGTAGAATTGTTTTAAGTAATTTTTAGGCTAATAGTTGAGTCCAATAATAACGAGGCTATTAATTGTTGACTGAAACTTGCATTTTCAGTTTTGATCAGCAGTACCTTTTGGGAGAGCCTTAAGACTTCCCACTTGACCTTGGGAAATTAATGGTCTGAGGCTATGTGGGGTAGGTGAATGAGGCGGTTAAAACATGATAGAAGCTAAGGTTGGGTGACAGAGATAATTTTAGGGTAATGTGAAAGGCATTTAGTATTATAATTGGAGAGATAATGACTTTGGACTCTGTTGGACTGTCACTGATAAATACTGCACTCAAATTGGAAAGAAAAACTACTGTGAAATTGACTTGCCTACTATAAATAAGGAATTTCTGCGTTATTCTGTGAAGGAATGGTTAATATGACAGGATTAAGCTTGCTTTCTCTACAAAGCATGGGCTAGTGGATCCCCAAGAAGTTCCACAGAAGGATTTCCTGCATTAAATAGTGCATTGGACTAGATGATTTCTAAGTACTCTCTTAATTTAAAAATTAGTATAATCATGAGGCTCACAGTAGGACTTTCAGCAAACTAGCCACACTATGGTTTTCCATAACAAAAGGATAGTGTCCTAGACATTTCCTTTTACTTGCACTTTGGAAAGTTTTGCACTAGTGGTAGGCATTTGTTGTTTCATATTTTTCAATTTATCGTTAATCTTCACAATCATGGATGTCCCACAGAGCTCCTCATAGAGCTTATGTTTGGAAAAGTCCACATCATAAGCATGTTTTAAATGGCATTGCTTCTGGGAAGTTGTTTTTTTTTTAATGTATAATTTATTTATTTTTTAATGGGGGTACTGGGGATTGAACCTAGGACCTCGTGCATGCTAAGCAGGTACTCTACCACTGAACCACAACCACCCCCTTGGGAAGTTTTTATAATAGGCATTCTGCTAGGCCCTTGCTCTTAATTTTTACCTCTTTTAGCCAGTGGTCATTGTGATAAACTTTCCAGAAGAAAAAACCTAAGAAACCATAAAGTTGGTTTGTAGATAAAGGAGATTAGCTAGCTTCTTATTTCATGCTTGTGCTACAGTAGTTTTGTATGTGTACGCTTTAGATTTCAGAAGAAGAAGGTGGAAGCTTCCTTTCCTAAAACAGTTCTGAGCCGAGGAATGGATAACCGGTACCTGGTATTAGCAGTCAATATTGTACAGAATGAAGAAGGAAACCATGAAAAGCACCTAATCATCACTGCTTCCCAGTCACTAGAATATGAAGAATTGTGTGTCCTTAGGAATGACTGGTAATTTTTGTGTGACTTAGAGCATTGATCTGGCAGTCTTCTCTAGTAATGCACTATAGAAGTGATCCTTGAAATTAGAGTCTTTTGGTAGGGTCTTAAGGGTACCCTCTTACAAACCATCACATGGGCTTGTGTGGATGTTGCTGTAATTTAATTGTTAATAAAGAGAGTAGATAAGAACCTGAATTAATTCCACATAAAAATTGTGCTTATTACCCCAGCATCTCAAGTCCCTTATTCGAAAACTTGATTTTTATTGTCATTTGAAAATTAAGTACAAGGGGACTTATTAAATAACTGCTTCCTATTCCCCAGTGTTTTCTGGGATTGCAGCTTAAACTTATTTGTTCCCACTAAGAGCAAAATTAATTACAGCATAAGAACATCCTTAGACCTTAGATTTCTCTCTTCAAAGCAAATTAGTATATGATGGGTGAAGGGGAGATGTGGGTGAAAGGGAAATGCAGAGAAGGTGGAGGTCTAATGTCTGGGCTCTGTCTAGGCTTCAAGTTGGATGGTTTGAACTAGATAAATATGATTTTATTCTTGCTGCATTGGGCTTGGCTTCATGCCTCAAGACTTATAGAAGCTATAGGTATGTTATAAGTCAAGAATGAGAGGTTATTAAAACAACCTCATCCATAATTGGAGCTATATACTACACTATTAATGAATTGAAAGCTCTTACAGTAGACGAGGTAAAACCCGGAAATTTAGAAATACTTATTTCTCTAGATAAAATATTCCTTTATTTTTGAAGCCTTCTTAATATGTTTATATGTAGGAATCTAAACTATGTACACTTTAACTTTGCTTTGTTTTCAGGTGCTCTGTACCAGTGGAACCAGGGGACATCATTCATTTGGAGGGAGACTGCATATCCGATACTTGGATAATAGACGAAGATTTTGGATATTTGATTCTATATCCAGATATGCTGATTTCTGGCACAAGCATAGCCAGTAGTATTCGATGTATGAGAAGAGCTGTCCTGAGTGAAATATTTAGGGTGAATAATATTAACAGCTAGTATTTGTATAAGGTCTTGGAGTTTACAGAGCTCTTTTACACTCTTATGTAATCCTTCCAGCAGTCCTGTGAAGTAGATAGTATTAATCAGCTGCATTTTATAGAGAAAAATCAGGCTCAGAGAGGTTAAGTGACTTGCCCAAAGTTACTGTAGCTAGTAAGTGGCAGTGCTAAAATTCAAGGCCAGGTGCCTGAATCCTTTAAATCTTGTTACTTAGTAAAACAATTAATTCTAATAATAAAATTAAGTAATTTAAATGTTTTATTTAATATATCTGGGCATTTCTAAACTTGGCTTCTGTGATTCCCAGTAAACTAAAAATAAGTGTGACAGTCTTTTTTTGTAAGAAATTACTATGAAAGGTTTCAAACATACACAAAGAGATGAGTATAATAAACTCCCATGTACCCATTTTGCTATTCCCAAATATTGTATTATTTTGCAACTAAATGAAAGCTGGGGATAAATGTCATATCTTTATCATACATAATAAAATCAACAGTAATTCCTTAAATTAATCTAATACCCAGTTTATCTCTAATGTCTTTTATCACAAATACATTTTATTTTTGTATTCTGCCTTGTACCCACCCTCTTTGTTTCAGTGCCATTTATTTTTGAAGAACCTGAGTTTTTATTAAGTTTCTTCTTCCTTCCAGGGTATTTAAAAAATTATGCCATTAGTCTATATTTATATAGAAAACTAAAAATACAGCTAAGCAAGAAGAGAAAAAGAAGGAAAAATACCTAAGTAGATTTTCTAATTGTCTTAATTATCATTTACTTGTAGTTTTTTTTATTAATCAGCTTTTTTTCTTCAATTGTGGGGGACTATTAACTTCTCTTTTAACCATATATTATAAAGCAGACCTGAATATTAATATTTTAAAAACTTCTTAGTTTGAAATAATTTTAGATTCACAAAGAACTTACAAAAAAAGTAGAGGGTTCCTCTGTAAATTAACTTTTAAAATTCCTGATGGATATTTTGGTAGACTTTATCTTATCTTTTGATAGTTTCAAGGAGAAGGTCCAGGCTAATAAAAGAGTTAATTTGAAAAATACTGTTTCTTTTTGAGTGGTGTGAGTTTGTTAGAATCTCTGCTGTAAGTTTATATTTTATGTTTGAGTTACACCTTTTACTTACATGAGGTAAGTTATGCCTTTATTGACTTTTAGATAAGAATATGTTGAATATTTGAGAATACATTGAACATTTTCATACAGAAAATTTTTTTCAAAATGGAAATATACTGATTTGAAAAACTTGTGAAATAATTCAGATAATTCAAAGTTGAAGAAAGTGAAAGCTGGAATTTCACTCACCAGAAAAACAATTGTTTAATATTTTGGCATTTTTCTCACCAGTGCACTTTGGCTATGGGGGTTCAATAGATTAGGTAACACAGACATCAAAAACAAACTATGGTCACCAAAGGAGAAAGGGATGGGGAGGGATAAATTAGGAGTTCGGGATTAACAGATACACACTACTATATATAAAATAAACAACAGGGACCTACTGTATAGCACAGGGAACTAGATTCCATATCTTGTAATAGCCTATAGTGGAAAAGAATCTGGAAAATAATATACATATGTTATACACATACACACACACACACACACACACCTGAATCACTGCTGTACACCTGAAACTAACACAACATTGTAAATCAAAGTTTACTGAATATACACTCATGTCCATTGATAAGTTGTGAAATAAAATGTTCAGATGATTATTTTTTATTTTATTTTATTTTTTTGTAGAGCTCTGATCCAGCCACACGCCAGATGCTGATTGGTACAATTCTCCACGAAGTATTTCAAAAAGCAATAAGTGATAGTTTTGACCCAGAAAAGCTGCAAGAACTTGCTTTTAAAACTGTTCAAGAAATAAGGCATCTAAAGGAAATGTAAGTAGTTATGGGAGTAACTATAGGTACAATTTTGAATATAAGGATGAAAGAAAAATAAGACTTGAGCAGCCTTGCTCAGAATTTGTGTCCTTGTTTTAAACCTTGGCATGTTACATAATGGAGTGTCTCATCCCCTCAGCATCTGTTATTTTTCACTAATATCTAACAGTTGTATTTATCTGGTTTCCAAGATGCTGGAATATGAGAGCTAATAGCTTCATTACAGTGTAGGAAAGAAGAAACTTTTTTGAAAATACTAGAACTATGAAGATCAGAATTTTGGAGGAATATATTCTAGTAGACCCTTGGGTGTCACTGAATTATTTTTTATCATGATAATCTTAAGTTATTAAGGAAAAACGTGATTGATTTTGAAAATATTATGAAAATATTAATTCTCTTGAATCTTGCCCATTCCTGTTTAAAAGAATACTTTTTAAACTCCAAAAGCCTAATATAACAGGTCCAGAGTTCTTTTCTACCCTCTCTCACAGACCCTTGTACTTTATTACACATCTTAGAACAGATTTTTACCTGTTGATGCTCTGTCTTCTTATTATATCTATAGAAGTCTAGGCTTAGGATTCTGAACCTTAAGTCTCTGAATAATCTGAGGGAAGAGCAGGCGGTTATGTCATTTTGCTGTGACTTGGCTCAAATTAAAAAGGGAGAATTTAAATGCAGAACACATTGAATAACCAGTGTGGACTGCTTTGGAAACTCCAAGAGTCCTGGTCTGTAAAAAGTAAAACACTGGGAAGAATCTACCTACGAAGAGATCATGACAATGAAGAATGGTTACAGGATGGTTGGAGAAAGTTATTTAGGAAAAAGATTACCCAATTGTTTAGGTTTTTAAAAAAATTTTTAATTTTTTTTTAACTTTTTTTTTAATTGAAGTGTAGTCGGTTTACAATGTGTTAATTTCTGGTGTACAGCATAGTGGTTTGGTTATACATAAGTATTCCTTTTTTTTTCTTTTTTTTTTTAATGTTTGTTTATTTTTGAGGGGAGGGAGGTAATTAGGTTTATTTATTTACTTTTGGAGGAGATACTGTGGATTGAACCCAGAACCTTGTGCATGCTAAGCATGTGCTCTACCACTTGAGCTATACCCTCCCCCATATATTCCTTTTCATGTTCTTTTTTAATAATAAATGATTATTTCTAAATAGATTATAAATTCATATACACCATATGTTATTGTAATAGTACAAGAAGGTGTACAGTGATAATAAGTCCTTTCTACCTCTATCTCCCTGGTCACTCATTTCTTCTCCCCAGAGGCAGCCACTATTATCAGTTTCTCGTTTGTCCTTCCCTAGAGATTTCAAACATTTACGTATGATTGTATGTGTGTGTATTTACTTATCTTTATATATTATGTGTTACAAAGTGGTAGCATACTATACACATTACTGTATATAAAGATGAAATCTTGGTGATTATTCCGTATCAGTACTTAATGAGCTATCTCATTTTTAATTAATTGGGGCATAATGTTTCATTCTATGGATGCACCATGCTTTATTTAAGTAGCTCCTGGCATTTCAATCTTTGCTTTTATTAGCAATGCTATAATAAATACATTTGTACACTCGTTATTTCATAGTTGTTCAGGTATACATCTGGGCTCAATAGAATTGTTGGGTTAGAGGATATTCAAACATTTAAAAAAACTTTTTATTTGAAAATAATTTTAAATTTAGAGAAAAGTTGCAAGAGTAGTACAAAGAACATCCATGTACTCTTTTTTTCTTTTTTCCCTTAGCGGAGATACTGGGGATTGAACCCAGGACCTTGTGCAAGCCAAGCAGGTGCTCTACCACTGAGTTATACCCCTCATGCCTCCATATCTCTTTTCTCAGATTTACCTGTTGTGTGTGTGTTTTTCTAAAACTTGAGATTAAGTTCTCTAAAAGCTTGAGATTAAGTTGTATACATTGTGGGTTTTTTACCTTTAAATACTTAAGTGTATACTTCCTAACAATAAGGATTTTTTTTTATGTAACCACAGTGCAGTTAATCAACTTCAGGAAATTTAACATTGTTGTACTGATCTTCTGTCCACATTTCAATTTTGTCTGATCTACTGTCCACATTTTAGTTTTGTCCAGTAATGTTCTTTATAGCATTTTTTTCCCCTCAGGGACAGGATCCATCCAGTCTGGGTATATTTAAAGTTTTGATACATATTGTCAAATTGCTCTTTGTAGACAGTATCCTCTTTCTTTCATTCACTTACTCATTTTTTTCCAGTTTTTTGAGGTATCATTGATATATAACATTGTATTAGTGTAAGGTATACAACATAATGATTTAATATATGTATATATTGCAAAATTCACTTTACATTTCTGCAGGCAATATATGAGTCCCTGTTTCCCCACATCCTCATGTACCTCATCTTTTATCCACTGGAAGTTGCTACATTTCAAACAGCCTTTTTCAAGGATAACCTTTGCCTTATCTAGGCTGATTGTGTTTCTGTAGGTCATTTGGGGCACTTTGGTGTCTGCAGTTGCTCCCTGGTTTGAGATATTTTAGCTTCGCCTTCAACCTGAGTTTGCTTTTGTGCTCAGGACAAGCTATCTTGGCAGAGCTAGGGTTGCTAATTTTGTATTCCTTGTTGAACCATCTCTCCTGGAGGACTGATAGGGCTCTGCTCTCTTAGTCCTGGTGAGCCAGAGATAGCAGAAACCTAGAAGAGTAGGAGCTTATTAAATTTGGTATTAGAAATGTTGCAGAGTTATTACACGGTAAATTTATAGTGTCCTAGAGTCTCAGTGTCTGATGAGTGTGTTATTATGGTGCTATCTTTAGAATGTGAGAAAAATGGTAACTTGTGTCTTTTAAAAGGAGTTTGCAGATCGTTGGAGTCTGTGCCAGTACTCAAGAGAACTCAGGCGTGCAGGGAGAAAATAATGGCAGTGAGCTTTTATAACACAGTGTAGAAGGGAGCACAGGGCTTAAAAACTTAGGTTCCTGAGCTAGATCTGTGTGTCCTTTGGAAGTAACTTCTGAGCTTCAGTTTCCTCAGCTGTAAAGTGGGGGTGACAGTAGTATCTCATAGAGATATAACGAGGGTTGAAGGTGTTCATGTGAAGCACCTAGAATCGTGCCTGGCTTATAGTCAGCATTATATGAATATTCACTGTTACCATCCTCCGCTTCATACCTTTTTGACTTCTTATCCTAAGCCAAATACTTTACATAGGCTGTTTTCCTTAATCCTCAGACTAAGTGTGAGGTAGTTACCATCTCACCTTACTGATGAGGAAACTGAGGCTTAATGAATAGTGAATTGCCCAGAGTTACACATCTAGTAAATACAGAGTTAAGATTCAGACCTGTGGCTGATCTGACACAGAAACACATGTGCTCCCAACACCCCAGAGTAGTGGTTAAGATTGGGATGTTTAACATAAAGAGGGGGATGGGAGAACCATCCTGGGAGGGTAAGTCTAACAGGAGCTCTCAGAATTTTTTGTCTCAGGACCCCATTAGGCTAAAAAACTTATTGAGGACCCTGAAGAGCTTTTGTTTATGTGGGTTCTATCTATAGATAATTACTGTACTAGAAATCAAAACTGAGACAATTTAAAAGTTTACTGATTTTGACAATAACAATCCATTCCATATTAATGTAAATACCAGTTTAATGAAAAATAACTGTTTTTGAAAAGAATGTAATGAGATAAGTGGCATTGTTTTACATTTTTGCAACTATTTTAATTTTAATTTATGACTTAATGGAAGACCCTTGTTTCTTATACCTGCTTCTGCATTTGAGGTATTGCTGTATTGTATGTGTGTTATGTGGGCTCAGGAATCTCCACTGTGTACTCATGAGAGAACAAGAGCAAAATGGCAAATGTCATAGTATTATTATGTCACAGTTTTGACCTTGTGGGCACCTTGAAAAACTGAGACTAGATTCTGTTAGTCTTTGCTGACTTCTGACCTAAGAAGTTAATATTCCTATAGATTGTCCTTTGACCTGGTAAGGCTGATGTTACCATTCTGTCCATATGGTCTTTTCCCCTCTTTTATATCTCTGCTTTCCACTGCTGGGTTTCAGGAGCAACATTTCCTACAGTTTCTTTTTTATCCCCAAAGTGTAATTGGGACCAATTAAACCCAAGATGTTAGGAGTTGGAGCAAATCTGAAAATTGATGTCCTGCTACTGTAACTTGCATTTTGTGTGTGTGTGTGTGTTTGTGTGTGTTAAAATACACATAGCATTAAAAATCACAGTCTTAACCACATTTAAGGGTACAGTTCAGTGGCATGAAGTACATTGACATAGTTGTGCAGACATCACCACCATCCACCTCCAGACCTTTTTTTATCTTCCCAAATGGAAACTTTGTACCCATTAAACAACTCCTCCTCCCCCTAGTCCCTGGTAATCACCATTCTTTCTGTGTCTATGAATTTGACTACTCTAGGTACCTCATGTAAGTGGTCATGCAGTATTTGTCCTTTTATTGCTGGCTTATTTATAATGTCCTCAAGGTTCCTCTGTATGATAGCTTGTATCAGAATTTCCTTCCTTGCCAAGGCTGAATAATGTTCCATTGTATTTACCACATTTTATTTATCCATTCATTAGTTGATGGACATTTGGGTTCATAGTTGAATGTTTTTGTCCTCATTTACTTTTTTCATATTTAAGCTTTCATATTTAATATTTCTTATGTTGGTAGGTACCGCTTAAATCTGAATCAAGATGAAATAAAACAAGAAGTAGAGGAGTATCTTCCTTCATTTTCTAAATGGGCTGGAGATTTCATGCATAAACAGACTTCAACTGACTTCCCTGAGATGCAGCTCTCTCTGTAAGAAATCCATTTTGTCTGTATGCTATTCATATGTTTATACCAGGATTTTATTCTAGATGTTGACTTAAAGCTTTTTAAATGTTGAGTTATTACACCTAGCCTTTTTGTTTGCTTACTTTGTAAATTACAGTTCTGAGTAAAAAAAAAAATCTAATCAATAGAAAATTCTGTTTTTATTATAATAAAATTTCTAAGTTTTGGATGTAGGTATAGTTTTTAAATAAAATTTTCAGTTTGTAAATATTTGGGGAAGGTCCTAAATTCATATATATTTTTCTGTTTTACTATCATATATAGACTGTCTCATGTGTTAATTGCCATGAATTTGTGCTATGAATACTGTGTTTAACCATTTAGTGCTGTTTGGCATTTGTTCCCCCCACCAAACAGCATTGATATAAATTTATAGGTAATCCTTTTTTCCCCCATTATTTGCCCATTCAGAAAATATTTATTGAGTGCCTATGCCTAATATGTGCCAAGTAATGTTCTAGGTGCTGAGATTACAGTCAAAAAAAAAAAAAAAAAAAAAGCCATTGACTTCGTGGTGCTACTAGACTACTGGACAAGTAAACAGCCAGTGCCAGATGGTGATAAATGCAGCATAGACCAGTGGGGAGGGTGAGAAGGAAGAAGTTGGGGGGGACATATTATTTCTGTAGAACGGTCATCTAATAAGGTGATATTGAACAGAAGCCCGAAGGAAATGCAGGAGGGAGCTAAGCTGCTGTCTCCGGGAAGAGCGTTCCAGGCAACAGCCCTGTGGCTAATGCACTCCTGCCAGTGTGGTGGCAGCAGAGTGAGGTGGGAGGGAGAACAGGAGAAGCAGCTGACCTGGGGCCTCAGAAGACTTGCAGGACATTGGTGGCCGTTCTGATCCCATGTCAGTAATCTGGCTACCATGGGAAGCCACTGCAGGGTGCGCACAGAGGGTTTTGATCTGATTTCTTTTTTTTTTTTTTTTTTAAGGCAACATTTTATTTTTCTTTCAATAGGCACAACTTCCCTTTATATCAATAATCTAAATTTTTTCTCAATATTCTCAATATTTTATCTCATGATATTTTGCAGTCTGAACTTGTTTTAAGATTTGTGAATGAGAAATCTTGGCAACAGTCAGTTCTTTGGACCAGTTTGTCTTCTGAAGTTTTCTGTGGTTCAGAGAACACACTGAGAGCCTGGATGTGAATCCCAGTTTTGCCGTAATTTAGCTATGTAACTTTAGGCTAGTTTCCTAACCTCTCTATGCTAGTTTCTACATTGATCAGGTTTACTTTTGAAAGGATCAGTCTAGCTGCTCTTTTAAGACTATGTTGTAGGAAAAGAGCAGAGATGGAGAGACCAATTTGGAGGTTCTTGCAAGAATCCAAGCAGGAGAAGGTGGTGGCTTATACCAGAGTGAGAGTTGTGGAAGTGATGAGAGTCAGTTAGATTTTGGTTAGATTGTAAAGGTAGAGATGATATGTTTTGACTTGGGTATGGAGTGTGAGGGGAAGAAAAGCCAATGGTGATTCTAGAGGAGAAAATGTGAACAGAATGGAGTCAAGCGAGAATGGTAGGGGGAGAGTATAGCTCAGTGGTAGAGTGCGTGCTTAGCATGCACGAGGTCCTGGGTTCAATCCCCAGTACCTCCATTTAAAAAAGAAACTAAATTACCTCCCTCCAAAATAAAAAAAAAATTTAAAAAAGAGGATGGTAGAAGAGGATTTGGAGTCACGGAGTGTGGACAGCTTTATTGAGAGGTTGTTCTATGCAA
Organism: Camelus ferus; assembly: GCF_009834535.1. Lineage (NCBI taxonomy): Eukaryota > Metazoa > Chordata > Mammalia > Artiodactyla > Camelidae > Camelus > Camelus ferus. The sequence continues at coordinate 49,037,424 of NC_045706.1, read as the reverse complement.
GGCTATTTAGAAATGGAATGGTAGCCAGAGGCTTATGTGGGGTTAGCAGAGCTTTGTTGTTGTTTTGAAGGTGGGAGATATAACATGTTTATATGCTGGTGGGAAGAATTCCATAGACAGGGCAACATTAATACTTAGAAGAGATGGGAGAATTCTTAGAGCTATGTCCTTGAATAGAGGAGAGGGAATGACAGCACACAAGTGGAAGAGTGGATCTTACAGGGACCGATATTTTCTGGTATTTAAACCTCAGAACTGGACCACTTTACCCAAGATACTTGGAAATTTTATAGCCTTTTACATATTGCTAGAATTCTTTGAGAATTTTTTAATCATTTTAGAAGGTTGCTAGCAATATTTAAGTGTCCTGTATCTGCTGGCAGGATTTTATTTATTTGTTTTTACTTTATCATTATAGTTATTTACAATGGGGTGTCTTTCAGTGTATGCATAGAGTTATACAACCATCCCCACAATCAATTTGCCAATAGGACTTTGATGTGTATTTGAAAAATATTTACTAGTTAAAAAAATAAGGCTTATCTTGCTATTAGAATTGAGTTTATTTCTCATTCTTTACTTCTGTTGTTGTCATAAATTTACCACTGGGTCCCTACCCTAAAAAAAAAAAAAAAAAGCTGGAGTAAATAGGTTTATTATTCTTGTAGGTTTTTTTTGTGTTTTTTTTGAATAAATTTATAAATGCTTCGTTCTTTGCTATTTCTTTGGAGCAGCTTGCTGTGTCTGGTATAGGGGGTGGATCTTGGTACATTAGTCTTCACTGTGATAATTTGATACGTGTTTAGTAAGTTGTCATTCTTTTTCTGGTTCCTTGCTTTGTTTTGAAGTATTTCTGACACTCTGGTCTCTTGAATATCTTGTGATAATTACAAACTTAATTTTGTTTTCCCTTGTTCCTAATTATTTTTTTATCCTTATTTACCCTCCCTCCCTACTTTTCTTTCCTTCTTTCCTCCCCCCCCCTTTTTTTTGAGTCACTTAAATCTGCTTGAGATTTAAAATTGTGGTAGCTATCCATTTTTATGGTTGTTTTAGATATTAGCTTTTCTTTCACCATTTGTTAATTGTTTTAGCATTTTGTCTGCATATTTTTCCTTTTGGCTAAAATTTACTCATTGGTTTTTGCAGTGTTAAGCTGCCATTTTCTCAGACTTATGGTCTTACCTACTCAGTAAACATGTATTACATGCTCTGTCTGTGCCAGGATCGTTCTAGGTGTTTCAGGGAGACTAAAGCCCTCCAAGAATTCAGTGCACTGGTGGTAGTTAAAAGCACAGAAGTGGAGGGGTTTGCTGAGAGAGAATACATGGGGCAGCAGAAAAGGCACAGAACCCTGAGAGGTAACAGTCTATGAGGACCAAGGGAGAGAGTAGAATCCATCAAAGGAGGCTTGGGGTGGACCAGCAAAGGATCTGGTAGCTTGGAAGAAGTGTATCATGGAAGCCTAGGAAAGTTTTGGATTCAGAATCATCTTTGACCTTAAAGTGGTTTTTGAGAGTAAGTCCTAGATTTCAAGTAAGGAAATTGAGGTCCAGTGAAGTGACGTGACCTGTCCAGGTTTTATGTGAAAAACCAGTGGTAGAGCAGAGTCTAGAATAAGGAATCTCTTGATTCCTAGCCCAATGTTCTCATCTCTGTATCTGGGTATAAGACTTTTATTTGTTGCGGTAATTCCTGATTGGGTTTTATCTGTCTGTGAAGGAGGTGCTCCTTTGTACTTTAGCTTGTGACTTTTCCCCGACAGTTTGTAGCTAGTTTTCAAAAACAACAACAAAGCTTTAGATTTTAGAGCAGAGAATGAGACCTTTAAAAGCCATTTAAAGAGACAGCTTTTCTCACACATAAGTAGTAAATGTATATTTTCTTTATCTTCATGACATTATATTCTCTATCAGGTGGTTCTCAAAGGAGTTTTATAGCATTATGTTGACTAAAATCATGGTAGTTAAATTGAAGTACTGTCATTTGTTTTACAGATCTAAGTCTAAATCACATTACTTCTTTTTCTAGGGGAATGAATTTTAGTAACAAAGTTAAAAGTTTCATTATCTATATTCTATTAAATATACATGTGACATTTTATTTTATTTTATTTAGTATTTTTTTTAAATGAAGTGGAGGTAATTAGGTTTATTCATTTATTTCTACTTGGAGGAGGTACTGGAGATTGAACCTAGGACCTCCTGTGTGCTAAACGTGTGCTCTATCACTTGAGCTATTACATGTGACATTTTATATTTAACAAAGTTTGCTTTATTTCATATATTTGAATATTTATTATGACCAGATAACATCTGGTGATAGAGACAGTTTAATATTTAAGAATTTCAAATAAATTGTGGCTTTCCTGAATTCCTCTATTGTCTTCAAAGATTGCAGAAGTATACATATATTCCTGGAGATTATATGTGAAGCATCCTAAAACAGTTAAAAAAGTTATCAAAGATAGCATTCCTTTTCTAGAAAATATTCTTATTTGTTAAGAAATAGCTGCTGATGTAAATTATATGAAATTAGCAAACCAAAGTCAACTAAATCATGTATTCTGATAGCCAGAATTTTTAGACTTTTTATTCTGAAAGCCGGAATTTTTTAGACTTTTTAAATCTTGATTTTATGGCATATAAAATATTTTATTACTATAAAATTTATCCTTTTCATGAAATATTTCCTTTATACTTAACATTTTATATGGCTTTGAGTCTAAAACAGAATTAATATGTAAGTTAGCTCTTACCTGACTTTCTTCTGGAGAATAACTTCTCTGAAAATGAATAAATCTTAGATAAGAGAAGTGTAAGAGGCCTTAAAAGTTATTTTCATGTCTTCTAATTCCTTTGACATTTATATATTCCTCTTTTTCCTCCTTCCTTGGCTGTTGGCTTATTAAACAGTTGAAATAGTAAAATCAGAACCTGTTCTGTAATATAAAAAAATGGTGTTGAGTCATTTGTTTTAAATACTGATAATAGCAGAGATGGATTCATTTAATGATTAAGTAAAGAAAATAATGAGGACATGTAGGAGCCTATGAGCTCTTCTGAGGATTGTTACAGTGGGTGGGGGTTGAGGGTGTAGGGATGAAGTGTTCGGTTGGTCCAGCCCCACACTGCATAGATAATGGGGAAAGACAGCTCATTCCCACCCAATTTAATATGGTGATACATGAGGGAACACATCCCTTGCTACCTAGGATGCAACTACATGCAAGCCATTATGTATTAATCTGTGTAATAATTGTAGATCAAAGTATTCAGATTGGATATTGTGGCCCCAGCAGTCCAGATACTTTGCCGTACTTTGATTTTTGCAGTAATCTAGGCCTGAGGAAATAAAGGCCTGAATTAGGAAGATTATAGTAAGAATGAACTGAAAGAGACAGATGATAAATATTAAGAAAATATAAGTTACATGAGTTAGAGCCTATAGGATTCAAACTTGAGGGTGCATCAGAATCACGTGAAGAGTTTGTTAAACAAATTGCTGGGCCTCACGTGGAGTTTCTCAGCAAGTTGGCCTGGGATGAGGCCTGAGAATGTGCATTTATGACAAGTTCCCAGGTGATGCTGATGCTACTCATCCAGGAACCAAACTTTGAGAATCACTGCCATACAGGTATGTAGGCTCTTTGCCATTCCCACATTCTGTGTGTGCAGTGAAGAGTCATTGCCAGCATATGAGAAATGAGCTAAGTGTTCTAATGAAATATTTTTGTGTTTTGTTTTCTAGGCCAAGTGATGGTAGTAATAATTCGACATATAATATCGAAGTTATAAACTCACTGGATATTGAAGAAAGCATTTGGTCTCCTAGGTTTGGACTGAAGGGCAAAATAGATGTTACAGTTGGTGTGAAAATACATCGAGGGAGTAAAACGAAATATAAGATAATGCCACTGGAACTTAAAACTGGCAAAGAATCAAATTCTATTGAACACCGTAGTCAGGTATAAATCTTAATAAGAAAATTGTCTGAATGTGTAATATATATTGTTTAAAATTATATATTTTAAAAGTAGTCTGCTTTATAAATCTTGGTTCAATTCAGGTAAATTTTTTTTTGAGTTTCATATAGTACTTTTCAATTTGTGATAGATATATCCAGAGTACTCAAATTGTTCGATAAATGTCTGCATGGCTACAGCAGAAAGTTTTCTCCAGCAAATCAGTATAACAGCTGAACTTTTAAGCCAGTGTTGCCAAGTTAATGCTGCCAAACTACCAGTCTAAACAGATGCTCCTAAAAAAACAATTCCTTGGTCATATAAACTGGGGAAACCAAGTATATTTGGAGATTTAATGATGCACATTAGCCTATTAAGGTTTTTAAAACATCTGAAAGTAATATGGATTTGTTTTAGCTATGTTTAACCCAGCGTTTCATAATTCTAATTTGCCATAGAGCTGTTACTTTCATGTAACATTTACATGGGATACTTTTTAGGAAACATTGGTGTAAATTCATTCTTTTATTTCTGACCTTTAATCTGATTATATTGATTTTTATCTAAAATAAAATATAGAGCCATGTCTCACCATTATGTTAAATTCAAGTTTTTTTAATCCACTTTTCTTCTCTTTGGTAAATATAACAGTCTTCTGCTGTCTTTTAAAATTACCTGAAATTTATATTAATTATTAGTGAGTTAACAAAGTAATTAACATAAAGTTCTATTTTTTTTTCTAATTATTTCTATTCCCTCTGTCCACCTCCATATTGGCTGTCTGTGGTATGTTCTAGACACTTCTAAATAAGCAAAGATAAAACAAAAAGATAGTAAATTGTTGTATCCTTATGATATAATAAATATTAAGGGAATAAATAGTGTAACAAATAACATAGCATTTGTAATATAACTTAAATTTCCTTTTGGAAATTATGGAAATTCACATATTACTTCAGCAGATTTTATATAAAATAAGGTTCAGATTCCAAGTATTGAATTTTATAATTAGGGAATAAAGATTTTTTTTTTGTTATTAAGTCTTTCTTACCATTCTTAATTGTGGACCACACATCAAAGGTTCTCACAAAAGGTTTCTGGTTTGGGGATGAAAAGTAAGGTAACTTTGTTGTTTAACCTCTTACTGGATTTTACAGATATTGGAGGTGGAGGGAAAATAGGCTTTCTCTATTAGAAGATTTGAACTTTTCACTTTGGTAATGTAGAAATGAACGAAGAGTTGGCTAGTTAAAGCTTTCTTGATAAAGGAAAATCATGGTAAGATAGAAGAAAAGCTGTTTTTGAAGTCAGAGATTTGAAGAAATGTGTTCTGTGTACATGAATGTGTACATGAATCTGAAAATTTTTACTTACTTTTTTTTTAAGGATGAGTTTGATTGAAATCACTTTTCAATGCTAAAAGAACGAGAAATATAAAAGCATCTAAAGTGGTCTAGATTCAAAGACCTTTCTTCTAAGGTTGTTGCTTTAAATTGTGTCTTCAAGGCAAAGAGTATTGTTGTATTTTAATTTTGTTCAGTTGGAACTTTTATCTTTGCAAGAAGAAAAGCTACAAGAACTTTTAAGAATACAATAGTGTTTAAAATTAGGAAGTTGATTTGAATAAGGCTCAAATATATTGCGCTGATATTGCATATTCATTGTGCAAGAAACAAAGAGATATTGAAAGAATAATTATAGTAATTCATTGAGTTATATGGGTGTTGTGGATAAGGAAAGGCATAGATCTCCCTTCTTACGAGATTTGACTTTCTCACTTTGGTAACACGGAAAAAGCTTATGTTATAAAATAACTTCAATTAAGGAAGATCTTTATTTTATAAGGGAATGGTATTCCACAAGTTTATTTCTGAGCCAGTAATTTGGCATTTGAAACACATTTTTTAAAGGAAAAATATTACATGGAGCTATAATCACCAGCTCACAAAAACATGTGACATAGTTGAATTATAATAATGTAAAATTTCAATTCAGCTTCCTTTTATCACAATACTAAGGGAATTTCATTTCAAATTTTTTTCCCTTTTAACAAATCCCAGAAGCAGAGTCATATGTACCTCTTCCTTTTGCCTCAGTTCCTGTGGAGGGAAAAACTTAATATGGAAGGACCGTTAGTTTTGCATGACTCCCTTGGTCTGCAGCCCCAAGGTGCTCAAGCTCAACCCTGTCATTTATGAGTTCATTTTAATTTTAAAAAGTTTTATTTGGTACGTATGCTGTATCAGGCAACACAAATGGAGTACTTGTAAGAAGACCTCCCAAAAAATGCTACGTAGGCTCAAATGTTGCTGCCAAGGTGTTTTCATGAACTAAAGGAGCTACTTCTAACTTATTTTAGATAGTTTCTCTGAGGAGCACCATGTAAGCCTAATGTATGTAATGTCACTCTGGAAAAAACAGTAAATACCTATACAGGTAGTCTCATTTAGTTGTCACAGTAACTATGATGTAAATAAAATGCATTTTAGTGTTTAGTTCACTTATTTTAAACAGGGAAAATGGTGTCTAAAGACTCTTAACTTCAAAATGTAAAACCTAGCGTGATTAATTTCTCTCTTTAGTTTATTGGAAACCTAAATACTTACTGTCTTAGAAAAATCCTAATATTTCATTTAGTTTGTAAAACTGAGAAGCATAAACTCTGCTTGTTTTGTGGAAATTAAATATTTGACATAGAATTTATTGTTACCTTTTCTGAATTTGGATCATGTTATTTTGAAAATGGAAATAAATTTTTTTCTTTTTTTTCAAAATGGAAATAATTTAATTGACCTTTTGATTTTAAAATTACAGTATGTGTTGATTGCAAAACATGTATGGGAATATAGAAAGTTGAAGCTTTATTTGACAGAATGTCCTGTGTTTTCACAGCTTGTTTTGTACACACTGCTGAGCCAAGAAAGGAGAGATGACCCAGAGGCTGGCCTGCTCCTCTACCTGAAGACTGGCCAGATGTACCCTGTGCCTGCCCACCATCTTGATAAAAGAGGTTGAGCTGTTTCTCTCACTTTTACTTCTCTGGGTTTTGTTTGTTTGTTCTTTCCTTCAACTTTTGATGATACATATTTATACCTGACAACTGCTTACTGCACTTGCTAGGCCTAATACAGGTTGTAATTTTTACTTGTATGTATGCTTTTTTTTTTTTTGAAGAATTTTAACAGTATACTGTGTAGTTGAAAACATTATTAACCTTTTAAAATCTTATTATACAAAATATTATTTTAAACTTCCTATCTTGTCCCTCATCACAAAGATGTCCTCATGAAGTTACTGTGTCCTAGGGAACAGGGTTGCACTTGTCAGGAACCACTTTTATAAGTTCTAAAGTGCACAGGCACCGTGATCAAAATGCCTGGAGAGTAAACTGAGATGTCTAGCAAATAAATGCTTGTCTTACTTTGCCTAAAGTGTTGTATTTAAAAAGTACAAAGGTTATCCTGAATTATTTTCTTTAGCTCAGTTTATTCATCTAAAACTATATAGAATGCTAATCACAATGAAAAAAAAATGTGACAATCAATGTATGTATGTTCATGTGTAACTGAAAAATTGTGCTCTACACTGGAATTTGACACATTGTAAAATGACTATAACTCAATAAAAAAGTGTTAAAAAATTTCCTATCTTAGAAAGGATATATATATATATGCTATGCTATACACCAGAAATTAACACAGGATTGTAAACTGACTATACTTCAATTAAAAAAAGGACAAAAATAAACTTCCTGTCTTATTTGAGACCCTCTAGATAGCTATATCTGTCCTTAGCATTCAGCTAATAAAACACCAACTTCACAATATTTACTATTTATGAGACACATGGTTGTTTAAAGAACTTATCAAGTGATCAAAAATTGAAGGAACTATACCAAAATGTTAACAGTGGTTATTCTAGGGTAGTGGGGAATATGAATGTTGATTCTTTTCTTTTTATGTTTTTGAATCTGAAAGTTTTACTTACATAATGGAGGTTATATTTAATAAACTTTACTTAATTCTTAAAAAACACCCACCCACCCCTTTCTTTTTCCATAGAATTATTAAGGCTAAGAAACCAGATGGCATTCTCTTTGTTTCACCGAATTAGCAAACCCGCTACTGGAGAGGGGAAGACAAAGCTTGCATCTTTGCCACAAATAATTGAGGAACAGCAAACTTGTAAATATTGTTCACAGATGGGCAAATGTGCTCTTTATAGCAGGTAAGCACACTGTCTTCCAAAAGCATTACCTCCAGCTAAGTAAGCACTCGACTCACAACGATTTAACATCATCGGCTGCTCTGGCATTGCTGATTTCATTTTGGTTATTTAAAATGAAGGGAATGAAGAAGGAAAAAAAAAAAGCAGTTACTTTGTATTACATAACAAACCTATTTCCTTGGAGAATAATAGAATGCTTTTAAAACTTTTTCCAAAAGTGAGTATTTTAATCTTACTGCATATAGTTTCTGGGGAAACAAAATAATTGTAGGACTTAGGGAAACCGGTTAAGAAAGATGTGGTAGAAGCATTCTGAATACAATTTTTCTTAAATGATAGTTTAAGAAATCTTTCATTTCTCAGTTGCTATTTTAATTTTAGACCTTTTGTAGTTAAAAACAGGTTAGTAGTTAAAAACAGGGAGCTTGGTTCTTCTAGACAGTTTGATATGATCCAATAGACTTGTTTATGTATGTTTATATTTCTACATATGGGAAGTTTATTAGGTATCTTATGAATAGTCATATGTATTTATACCTTCATAGGCGAGTGAGAGGTTTCTTTTAGGTTTGTTTATTATTTAAAAAAAATTTTTTTTTAACATTTGCTGAGCCCTGCTCTATTTTATTTTATTTTGTTTGAAGGGGGGAGGTAATTAGGTTTGCTTATTTTATTATTATTATCTTTTTAATAAAGGTACTGGGAATTGAATCAAGGACCTCATGCATGCTAAGCATGTACGCTACCACTTGAGCTATGCCCTCTCCCTGGCCAGTGAAAGTTCTGAAGGACACAAAAAGGCAGTTAGATAAAAATTCAGACTTGGAAACAAGATCAAATCAGAACCAAAGTTCTAATTCAGCCTGAGAATTCACATAAAGGACTTTTGAACAATACTGAAACTGAAGTGCCATCCCTCCCCACAATCGAAAATCTGAGTATACTTATTATCGGCCCTCCATAGGCAAGGTTCCTCCACATCCACTGATTCAGCCAACCTCAGATCATATAGTACTGTAGAATTTACTATTGGAAAAAATCCGCATATAAGTGGGCCCCTCTCCCCATTTTAAACCCATGTTGTTCCAGGGTCAGCTGTAATGTATCAAAAGATCTCTTATTAGCACAGACTGAACCATGGGAAGTCTGGGCTTATAGTACAAGCACATTTTATGGAAATCTTATGTTTTACTCTTGATGTATGTATGCTATCCTATAACATATTTGTTTCTACATAAAATTTTTAAAATTACTATTAAGCAAAAATGGTAACTCCACATGGTTCTCCATGCTTTTGTGTTGACTTTTCTTAATGGCACAGAGCTGGATATACAGATATTGTGGTATGAGAAACACAGTAGTACAAAAAGCCAAAACTTGCTACATATAGGAATGAAGACTAGAATATACCAAACTTAAGCACTTGTTAGGGAGGTAGTTGTTGAAGGCAAAATAATGCAGTATTGAGTTTCTTGTGCATTTTGTTTTGTAAAAAGCCATTTGACTTATGAAATGTTGAAATGACTTTTAAAGAAAATCAGAGGCTCTGGTTGTAAGTTATGATGATCATATTTGTGCACTTATTTTAGAAATAGCATTTCATAGCCAGCCAGTGAAATGTTTTATACTCATCTCTGACTTGGGACTTTATCTTTAGAGCAGTTGAACAACAGATGGATGACAGTTCAGTCCCGAGTGGCATGCTGCCCAAAATAAAAGAAGAAATCCAGCATCTAATGCCTGCACACTTAGAATATTTCAGCCTTTGGTGTCTAATGTTAACCCTGGAGTCACAATCAAAGGATAATAAAAAGAATCACCAAAATATATGGTTAACACCTGCTTCAGAAATGTAAGTGGTCCATTTAATACAGTAAAACTTCAGTAATTTGGATTAGCTAGTGGGATGACATTTGGAATTCATGACTACAGGTTATGTAGCATGTTAAAGACATGCAGTTTCATATATTCCTGCCAACTCCAGATGGCTGTCAATTAATTGTTTTTAAATAGAGCACCATTGGTAGTTATTATCAGTAGATTAAATATGCCTTAGTAAATCTTATTTTAAAAATTATCGATAAATCCTTTTTCATCATTGAAAAGAATATGTACAAGTATATCATACAGTGAACTTTAGCATATTGGCAGAGTACAAATTAATGAAGTTTTACTTAGTATTTTAAATAGTGGTATTTAAAAAGATTATATTTTTAGTAGGTTTTGATAGAAGTTCAGATTTTCTAAAGTTGCTCAATATTGTATTTTGTGAGATCCATTTTTTTACAAGTTATTTGTAAAGTTATAATTTTGTGTATCTTTGAATAGTATTTTTTATGTAATATTTAGTTGCTTTTGATCCATTTTTTCTTTCTGGAATGAATATTGATAATAATGTGACTTTAGAAATAATCAGTTTGTTATTTCTTTAATACTCGACTTTAACACACGGCAACGCTCTTGTGGAAAAAGTTTAAGTCATTTTCGATAGACTACATAAGTACACTAAATATGTCGAGTATACATGCTTGCAAGCTTCTGAAGTTGTACAGTACTTAATAGTAGTGCCTGAGAGATTGTAAATGCTTAATACTTACTTCTTAGAGGCAGTGGAATTATCAATTTGCTTGGCATTGTTTTAATAACAATAATTATAAATTCTCTAGTAAACACTGAAGAAATATGTTTCCACTTTTCTTCACTTCAGGGTCAGGGTATTTATCATTTGTCTTCTGAGGTGGGGGTGTCGTTCAAGGATCAAAGTGCCGATATGCATGTTGGTCAGAGAGCCCAGCCTGTGGGTGCAGCAAGGGAGGCACCCCTTAGCACTTGGGTAGAGGTCTGTTGATGAGAGATTGTTTTTAAACTAATAGAATGTTTCCTTCGCATTTCTAACACTTTTGTATAGATTGTGGAAGATGTAAAAATGACAGACTCAGTATCAGCATTAGAGCTTCCAGAGGTCAGATGAACAAGTAAATTGTGGGAAAATGCAAATACAGTATTTATATATGTGATGTAAATAGAAGCTTTTTCTCTTTTTCTTCCTCTTTCATAGGGAGGAGAGTGGCAGCTGCATTGGAAACCTGATTAGAACAGAACACGTAAAGACAGTTTGTGATGGACAATATTTACATAATTTCCAACGTAAAAGTGGTGCCATGCCTATCACAAATCTAATGGCAGGTGACAGAATTATTTTAAGTGGAGAGAAGAGAGCACTCTTTGCTTTGTCTAGGGGATATGTGAAGGAGATTAACATGACAACAGTAACCTGTTTATTAGACAGGTAATGAAAATTTCCCTTTTTGCTGAGAGAGGGTAACAGCTTTATTGATATATAAACATATACTGTACAGTTCATTCATTTAAATTGTACAGTTTAATGGTTTTTAGTATATTCACAAAGCTATCTATGCAAACTGTACCAAAATCAATTTTAGAACATTTTCATCACCCTCCAGAAGAAGCCCTGTACCCTGTAGCAGTCACTCTCCCAGGCCTAGGTGACCACCAGTTTCCTTACTGTCTATGTAGGTTTACCTGTTCTGAACATTTCATATAAATGTTCAGTACAATATGTGGTCTTTTGTGACTGGCTTTTTTTCACTTAGCATACTGAGGTTCATCGCCATGTACCAGTACTTCATTCCTTTTTTTAAAAAAAATTCACATAACTTAAGATTGACCATTAACTATTTTAAAACATATAGTTCAGTGGCATTTCATACATTCACAGTATTGTGCAACCATCACTTCTATCTAGTTCCAAGATATTTTCATCACCCTGAAAGGAAACATTGTACCCTTTAAGCAGTCACTCCCCACTCTCCCCTCCCTTCAACACCTAGCAAAACCACTCTGCTTTCTGTCTCTATGAATTTATCTGTTCTGGATATTTCATATAAATAGGACCAAACAATCTTTGCCCTTTTTTGGTCTGGTGTATTTTACTTAGCATAAGACTACGAGGTTCATCCATGTTCCAGCATTTATCAGTACCTCATTTCTTTTTACGGCTCAGGAATATTCCATTTTATGGATAGACCACATTTTGTTCATCCATTCACCAGCTGATGTACATTTGAGTTGTTTCCACTTTTTGGTTGTATGGCTAGTGTTGCTATAAATATTCACTAAAACTTTTTATGTGAATGTATTTTTATTGCCCTTTGTAGATACCTGGTAGTGGAACTGCTGGGTCATGTGCTAATTTTGTGTTTAACTTGAGCAACTATCAAACTGCTAAACTTTTGTTTAGTACATTCCATTCCAAAGTGCTAAAGTGGACATAATCTTATCTAATTTGCACAACCATGTGTACGGCAGGTAGGACAGGCACCCTGTGTTAGCTGTAAAGCTTTATTTCTCCTTACCACTCAGGCACTCACCATTTCGTTCTTTTTTTTTTTAAGAAAATACTGTTTTCCATTTATAGTTGTAATATAAAGTATAAGTTAAAACAAAGTGAGTTAAATAAAAATACTAAGTAAATAGTAGAGTAGTATGAAAATTTGTGGTAGAAACTAATATCCATGTTCACCAGTATCCTTATCCCCCTCTTCCTGTGCTCCCAGCCTTCCTTGCCTTTAACTGCAGGCACGCGTCACATTACTTAGTGGATGGAGATCAGTAATTGGGATGCAGTGAGTGAGTGCAGTGGAAATGTCCAGGCTTGCTCTCTACCGGTCAGTAATACTAGTTGGGTTTGATGATATTGGAATATAAGCCACGACATTTCTGTTGTCTCTTAGGAGTCTCTGCAGTCAGTCCTTTGAGGTATTTATTTAGTGCCTAACATGTATTAGGAATTTATAGTCTTGTGGGTAACAAATATATACACGTATTTTCAGTCTGGTATGACAAGTGTTTGAATTGATAGGAACAGAGGAGAGGCATTTAACCCAGTTTAAGGAGGCTCAGGGAAGGGTTTTTGGAGAGTCATTGTGAATCTTCACCCTGTGGGTTGATAAGTTAGCCTGGTGAAGCAACGTGGGAAGACTATACCAGACAGAGGGAATGTGGTGCGGAAAGCCCTGATGCTGTGATGTTGTGTGAAGTGGAATGTTCGGGAAAGTGCAGGTGATTATTTCTGGAATGTAAGAGATGAAGAAGGGAGTGTTTGGAGAGGTGACATCATAGAAGGGCTTAGATACCATGTTAAGAAGTTTTGACTTCACTTATTCAGATGTATTGAAGAGTTTTAAGCAGAATGATAATCAGGTTTGCAATTTTCTGTGGATGCACTGTTGGAGAAATGAAGTTAATTAATGGAGGCAAAGTTGAAAGCAAAGAAACTGGGCAACTGTTGTAGTGGCCCAGGCTCGGGTTCCTTGAGGACAGAGTAATTCTGACAGAGTGAGTGGAATGACTTTGAGAAGCATTTAGAAAGTAAAATTGTCTGGCATTTGGTAGTGATCGGAGTGCAGGGTGGGAAGAGGGTGAGGGAGAGGGAAGAATCAAGACAGATGTAGATGCAGGTGCCATTACCTGAGATCAGGACCGTGGAAGGAGGATCAGGTTCAGCAAAGATGCAAAGATGTTCAGTTTTGAAAAATTGAACTTTCACAGCCTGGGCTTTAATTGAGTGGAAAGATCTTGCTGCTTGCTGGATATCCAAACGTTCTGCTTGGGTGAGAAACCAGGTGGGAGAAGAATGTGAGGTCAGGCCTGAAGATGTGGATTGAGGATTTAGAGCCACCTGAGGGTGTGGGAATAGAGGGAAAATGATAAGAAAGAGCAGAAGAGAGGACCAAGGAAGAGACCCTAGAGAACACCGCCGTCTTAGGGGCCAACAAGAGTGAGAGAAAACGTCAGGAAAGAGACCCGTGTTCCCGGCTGGAGGAGGGTGGAGGCCGGTGCTCAGGATCCTCCTGGGGTGGTGAGCCCAGGTTGGCTTGCAGGGCCAGTAGACGTGTCAGCACATATTGTAGGTTCCTGATTATTAACTGCTTTGACTTTGGTGCCTCGTGCCTTCCCCTTTTCCCTCTTCCTACGAGTCCAGGGCCTCATGCTCTCTTTGGTTGGCAAGTATGAATTAGGGCTGGTAGTCATTTTATTTTTTTATTTTTTATTTTTTTAAACTTTTTTTTTATTGCGTTATAGTCATTTTACAATGTTGTGTCAAATACCAGTGTAGAGCACAATTTTTCAGTTATACATGAACTTACATATATTCATTGTCATATTTTTTTCTGGTAGCCATTTTAATAGCTATTCTGGCCCATTTTCTCTTCTAGCAAGCAGCAGCGTATTTCTCATACAGACCCACTGACTATGTTAAAAACATTCATGTACATCTGTTTTGCTGTTTTAGGAACTTGTCAGTACTCCCAGAATCAACTTTGTTCAGATTGGACCAGGAGGAAAAAAACTGTGATATAGATACCCCGTTAGGAAATCTTTCTAAATTGATGGAAAATACTTATGCCAGGTTTGTAAACAATAAATGAATCTGAATTTTACCCCACTTTCCTAAGGAATATTACTAAAAACATTTTTTTTGCCCTTTTCAGCCAAAAACTTCGAGATTTAATCATTGACTTTCGGGAACCGCAGTTTATATCCTACCTCAGTTCTGTTCTTCCACATGATGCAAAGGACACAGTTGCCAGCATTCTAAAAGGTATGTTATACTCAGCATGTCTGTGTCCATTAGTTTTTCTTGGTTCTATTTATAATTTAATCTACATTATGGAGTAGTGATTTAATAATTTATTAGACTTGCAATTGTAGTTTTTAGACAGTCTCTGGAAGTTTTTACATGTGTTCTTTAGCATCAGCATATTTCCTTACTTTGAAAAGATGTGTTGAAGAATAGACATGAATAGAGGCAGCTTTTCTTGTAAAATAGTTAATTTGCTCATTGAAATTCAATGCTCTTTTCCCTGTTATTTTTAAATTTTAATGTAGGATTGAATAAACCTCAGAGGCAAGCCATGAAAAAAGTACTTCTTTCAAAAGACTACACTCTCATCGTGGGTATGCCTGGAACAGGAAAGACAACTACCATATGTACTCTTGTAAGGTTTTTATTCTTTGCTTAGAAACTGAATGTTTAAATCAGCTTCTCCTTAATTCAAAGGTTATGATATTTGATATCAAAAGGGCTGAATTTTAAATCAAAATGCCTTTATTTCAAATTAAGAATGACATGAGAAATAGAAAGCTAAATCACCAATAATTGTAATCCTCTTGTAGATTTCTTGCATTTAAGATTGAAATCTCTTTCTATTGATGATATAAGTACCATTGTATGTTTTCTTTCCTTTAAAAAAGAAGTGTACAGAGGCATTTGAAATAGATTTTCCTTGAATTTTTTTTTCTCATCAGTAAATTTCTGAGCAGTCCTAGAATAATCTTTTTTTTTTAAAGAATAATCTTAATGATGGCAGCAAATATTTACTGATTGATACTGTGTGCCAGGCACTAGTCAAAGTTTATATGTATTCAATTTTATTATTATGTAATATATTATTAACATATCAGTAATAACATGATAATAATGCCATGTTATTTTCGTAAGACATTTTGGCTTTATAATTTTTTAAAAAGTTACTTGGCTCAACTCTTAGATATGCTTCCTAGTAAGTTTTCTAATTCTTTTTGAAAAATATAAACGTTAAAAATGATCTGAAGTTAAAAGTAATGCTGTTTTCTTTCCTCTTGTTCATTATTAGGTAAGAATACTCTATGCCTGTGGCTTTAGTGTTTTGTTGACCAGCTATACACACTCAGCTGTTGACAATATTCTTTTGAAGTTAGCAAAGTTTAAAATAGGATTTTTGCGCTTGGGTCAGACTCAAAAGGTACATCCAGATATCCAGAAATTTACAGAGGAGGAAGTTTGCAGATCAAAGTCCATTAAATCTTTAGCTGTTCTAGAAGAACTCTACAATAGTCAAGTAAGTACAGTTATTATATAATAATACAGTAATTTCTGCAGTCAGAATGAGGAGGAAAATGGCACTCTCAGAAATTTAATCTCATTGACCAATTTGCATGTGATTAATTTATATAAACCACAGAGCCAGTTTATTAATAGTTTATAGTTTGCTCTTTGCTTCTAGACTGAAATCAGGTTTCTGGTTTATTATTCAGGACTCCCATCTTCTGGTTTAAAATATCCTAATAAAGGAAAACTCTTTCTCCCTACTCACTCTTCTGCCACTAACTACTTGGAGTTAATGCAGACCCCACAGGTCAAGAATGTTATATAAATGGAATCATACAGTGTGTAACCTTTTGGGATTGGTGTTTTTCACTTAGCCTAATGCGCTGGAGATTCAGATTGTTTCATGTATCAATAGTTTGCTCCTTTTTATTGGTATTATTCCACAGTATAGGTACACCAGTTTGTTTAACCATTCACCCATTGGGAAACATCTGCATTGTTTCCAGTTTTGGGCTATTACAAATAAAGCTGCTATAGACATTCATGTAGAGGGTTTTGTGTGAACATAAGTTTTCATTTCTCTGGGACAGATGCTCAGGCATGCAATTTCTGGGTCATTTGGTAGTTGCATGTTTAGTTTTTACAAAATCTACCAAACTGTTTTTCCAAAGCAGCTGTAATATTTTATGTTCCCACCAGCAGAGTATGAGTGAGCCTTGTCAGCATTTGGTGGTATTACTGTTTTTATTTTGGTCATTCTGATAGTTGTATAGTAATATCTCATTGTGACTTTAATTTGCATTTGCCCCCTGGTTAATGATGTTAATGTCCTTGTTTCCCATCCATATATCTCCTTCAGTGAAATGTCTCTTCATGTTTGTTTCCCATTTGGGTTTTTTTTTTTTTGGTTTTGGTTTGTTTTTTAACTGATGAGTTTTGAGTGCTCTTTATCTATTTGAGATATTAGTCATTTATTGAATATATTTTGTGGATATTTTCTCCCACCCTGTAGCTTGTTTTTTCATCCTCTTTACAGGGTCTTTTGCAGCATGAGAGGTTTTAATTTTGATTAAGTCCTGTATATAAATGTTTTATGTTTTTGCCTTCTGCTTTTGGTATCAAGTCTAAGAACTCTGTCTAGCTCTAGATGCTCAAAGTTTCTTTTCTTTTCCCAGGCAACTTTATACTTTTATGTATTTCATGATTTTAAAATTTCAGTTATTGTAGTTTCAGTTTTAAAATTTCCATGTGGTTCTTTTTTTATCTTCATTTTCTTTGCCAAGACTTATTTTTGAGACTTTTTTTTTTCATTTGATTCAAGTGTGTTCATAATTGCTCATTGAAACATTTTTATTATGGCTGCTTTAAAATTTCTTGTCATAAAATTCTAACATCACTGTCATCTATTGATTGCCTTATTTCCATTCAGTTTGAGATTTTTCTGGTCCTGTGTGTAACAAGTGATTTTTGATGAAACCTGAACATTTTTGTATTGTGTTACTTAAAACTTCCGTCTTCTCTGGCTACTCTGACAGTACTCTGTAGAGCAAGGGGGTGTGCCACCTCAGTACGGCCAGTTGGGAGCTGAAGTCCAGGTTTACTCTGCCCTCTTTAACACACAAGGCGGGGGGGCTCCTCGTTACTGCTGGATGAGAGTGAAAGTCTAGGCTCCCCCCGGACCTTTGGTGGCATTGGTAGGGGTGAGGCCATAGTTTTTTTCTGTGGTGTTTGGCTAGGGTTGAGTGGTCACTGCACATAAGTTTTCTGTCTACTAGGCCTTCCCATTCCTGTTCCTTTGGCTTTTGTTGGAGTCTTTTTTGGTGTGCACCCATTGGCATTTCTGGGTTCGTAGCTTTTTTAGCTCCAAATCTGGAATTTTTGAGGCAACAAGAAAACCCAAGGAACAAACTATTGTGCTGTTCCTTGCGTCCCAGGGTCCCTAGCTGCCCTACCTTTTCTCCACCTTTCAGAGTCTTTATATTTGCTTTATGTGTAATGTCCAGAGTTTTTAGTTGTGCTGTGTGGGAGGAGTAAGAGAAAGTACTTCATCTTCCCATAGGTGAAGTCTTGGTTGACATTAAAAAAAAATTCATTAACTTACTTTCTCTTGACTGTTTCAGATTTCCATTTGGAAATATCCAAATTTGAGCATTGTTAGTGTCTGGAAAATTAACTTGATCTTTTTCTAAATTTGTAGTAAAAAATTAAATTTTTTGCATGCTATAAATGTGTCAGAATTAAATAATATTGAGGGATTCCTGTTGTTGGGGATTAAAAAACTCAGTTTTGGTCTTTTGATTTCAAGAATGTGAAAAACAAGCTCTGTTCCTTGGACTTTTTTTTTTTTAACATTTTTATAGATTTATAATCATTTTACAATGTTGTGTTCTTGGACATATTAAATGATCTATCTTCTTTATTTTTAGCTTATAGTTGCAACAACATGTATGGGAATAAACCATCCAATATTTTCTCGTAAAATGTTTGACTTTTGTATAGTGGATGAAGCCTCTCAAATTAGCCAACCAATCTGCCTAGGGCCACTTTTTTTTTCACGGAGATTTGTATTGGTGGGGGATCATCAGCAGCTTCCTCCCCTGGTGCTAAACCGTGAAGCAAGGTAAGCAGACAATGGGGTTTTAATTTTAAACTGGATTCTTTTTAGGTTTGTTTATTTAAATAGAGGTACTGAGGTTTGAATCCAGGACCTTGCATGTTGTAGGTAGGAACGCTATCATTGAGCTATACCCTCCCCTGTTAAACTGGATTCTTCTTAAGGGACAGTTTCAGTACACTGATAACCCTGGATTTGATTTGTTGACAGAGCTCTTGGCATGAGTGAAAGCTTATTCAAGAGACTGGAGCAGAATAAGAATGCTGTTGTACAGTTAACCGTGCAGTACAGGATGAACAGGTATTTGTAAATAGTGTCAGTTATGAGTGATTTTCTTATTTGTTTTCATCTACCAAAACTAAAATCATTTTTATAATTCCCTTAGTAAAATTATGTCCTTAAGTAATAAACTGACATATGAAGGAAAGCTGGAGTGTGGATCAGACAAAGTGGCCAATGCAATGATAAACCTACCTAACTTTAAAGATGTAAAGCTGGAACTGGAATTTTATGCTGATTATTCTGAAAATCCTTGGCTGATTGGAGTATTTGAACCAAACAATCCTGTTTGTTTTCTTAATACAGACAAGGTAAAAACAAACAAACATTTTCTTTAGTTTTTCTCCTTTTGCTCTGTTACTTGAATTCCTCAGTTTTCAGTAGCACAAGCTTCATTAGAGCTTGTCAGTTAAAACTGGTATACTTGTACTTTACCACAAAGGAATCTTTTCTTTTTATAGACTTAATATCTTTGTGAGGAGGTTTATTTGGGTGATTGATAGATGTCAAAATTGACTTTTAAAGTAGGAAAGCTAGAAAGTGAATTCAAGTGTATAATTACATTTCCTAGAAAAGAAATCAGTAGTGATATTATCAAAGGTCTGAGTTTACAAATGGACATAAGATAATGATAAATTGATGTCCTTTTAAAGACTTTTAAAAAAAAAAATAGACTTCATTTTCTTGAGCAGTTTTTTAGGTCCACAGCAGGAAGCTGAGCTAAAATACAGAAATTTCCCATCTATCTCCTTCCCCTACATATGCACATAAAGACCTCTTTACAGATTTGTCGTTAAATAAAAAATCTGCACCTTGACTTTAAATGACTTGATTCTTATTTCTAGGAACAAAGAACAAAGTTTTGACCCTGTATTCCTACAGTTTGTCTTACATAGTGCTTCTCATTATTGATTTGGAAGTCTTTACAGAAGTTCAAATAAAAATATGGTGACCATTATATGTTATTCTATTATTCCAAAATAATTATATCTTTTGTATTAAGATGGGGCAGCTGGTTGTTAAAAATAGGGCCTCACCATGTGTGTACCATGATGGAATCTTCCTTCTCTTGGACATTGCCCTTAGTGTTTCAGGTTGAAGAATTAACACATATGGGCAGGCAGGCACTGGGAAATTTATTCATATAAACTGTTCCCGCAAATAACTGCTTTTCTAAACCACAACTCTAACTTATTAGCCATAATTTAACAATTATTAATCTCACCATGATCGTTCAAATTCTTTATTTTTGCTACTAATGTTTTCTCTTTCTTAGCATCAGAATTCCAAATAAGTTGTATTAAAAATTAATCAAGGTTACTTAAGGATGATACAGGAGCAAAACAATCCTCGGGGAGTTTTACTAGGTATGATAGAACCTGGGGAACTTTATTGCTCCATTACTTGTATAAAAGGCAACAAGAAAATAGAAAGGGCATAGATACTAGAGCCCAATCGAAGTGTGAATCCTAGTGTCATGATTTATTGTGACGTCTGGGCAAGTGACATATCTTTCTGGCCTTTGATGCCTATAAAATGGAAGATAACACAGTAAAGTATGTGAAGACCAGTGTATGGTGGGTTTTCACAGAGATTTTAGTCTGAGCTGTATATGGCATTTTTAAGATGGGTTGCCTCTGGGTGGCTTTCTGAAAATGACTAATATCATTCATTTTTGTTAATTCTTTTCCCTTCAACTTTAAGATGAAGATATTTTTCATCTGTCTCCACAGCTGGTAGTACTGTGTCTATGGCTAACTATATACTGACAGTACTCTTGACTTTAAGATTGTTTTACAAGAAGAATGCATATTTTTCTATTTAGGTTCCAGCACCAGAACAAGTTGAAAAGGGAGGTGTGAGTAATATAACAGAAGCCAAACTCATTGTTTTCCTGACCTCGGTTTTTATTAAGGTAACCTAGAGTTTAATTTTGAGGGCTAATTAATATTAAAGTGCAGAGCAATAAAACACTATAGTGCAAAGAACTCAGATCTAGTATTAACTTTTGTTTACTAAGATAAGAGGACTGAAGCCTGATTGTTTTTATTTTGAGAACATTTATCTAAGACATTTAACTTTTTTTATACAGTAATGGCATTTTGAGTTTCCCTTTAGGATAACTTTTTGTAACATCAGATGATTCATTTTGTTGTTGTTCTTTTGCGGGGAGAGGTAACTAGGTTTATTTATTTACTTATTTATTTTTTTTTTTCAAATGGAAGTACTGAGGATTGAACCAAGGACCTTGTGCATGCTAGGCATGCACTCTACCACTGAGCTAAGCCCTCCCCACATCAGATAATTCTGATTGTGTCAGTATAGTGCTAGAGTAGGTATGATTGGGGACTGGAAACTTCAGTGTAAGGGATAGCAGAAAGGGAAATGTGTCTCTTTGTACTTTCTGGTGGGGCAGCACTGTTTTAGTGCCATATAAACCATTATACCTCCATGAACTAAAAATCAAGGGAGCAGTGTTTGAGGAAAGTATTTCATCTCAGGAAGTAAATGGGTACAGACTTTTAGTAAATGCACCAATTGCATTTACCCCTTGTGATAGGAATGTTTATTATAAACATTAATGGGGCACATTATGTAAACATTTAATTTAATAAATTTAGTAACACTTAAATAACAAAAATCAGGATTTTTTCATTTTTAAATTGTTTCTTCTGTTTAGGCTGGATGTAATCCCTCTGATATTGGTATCATTGCACCATACAGGCAGCAGTTAAAGGCCATCAATGATTTATTGGCTCATTCTTCTATTGGGATGATTGAAGTTAATACAGTAGACAAATACCAAGGAAGAGACAAAAGTATCATTCTAGTATCTTTTGTTAGAAGTAATAAAGATGGAACTGTGAGTTAATTGTATTTTCTGCTTTCTACTATCTGATTTGTTTGGGACATTTTTTCTCTCTTTTTTAAATTGTAAAAAAACACATAAAATTTACCATCTTAACTATTTTTAAGTGAACAATCCAATAGCGTTAAGTATATTCAGCGTGTGCAACAGATCTCCAGAACTTTTTCATTTTGCAAAATTGAAACTCTACACTCATGAATAACGAGTCCCTAATTCCCTCTCTCCAGCCCTTGGCTCCCACTATTCTGCTTTCTGTCTCTCTGATTTTGACACTCTAGGTACCTTATATAAGTGGAATCATAGAGTATTTGTCCCTTTGTAAGTGGCTTATTGTATTTATCATAATGTCCTCAAGGTTCATCCGTGTTGTAGCACATCAGAATTTCCTTCTTTTTAAAGGCTGAGTATTACTCCATTGCATGTATATACCACATCTTGTTTATCCTTTCATCCATCAGTGGACATTTGTGTTGCTTCCATTCTTGGTTATTGTGCTTAGAGCATTTTAAACATAATGGCTACCCTAGATATACTTTCAAATTTATAGATGATGCCGGATTTTGTTTGGTTTTGTTTTGTTTTTGCATTTTTACCTCTTCTTGACTCATTTTTCTTGAGTATGTGATCCTTCATACAGTTTTAAAAATATCCCTATATAGTGGAAAGTCTCCCTTCTACCCCATTCCTCTTCTACTCAGTTCTTCCCTCACAGATAATCATGTTTGGTTTGTGGGGTGTTTTGGGTTTTTTTTTTTTTTTGTAACCTTCTAGAGTTTCTTTAAGAATATACATGCATATATGAATCAGTAGTCATATTGCCCTCCTTTCCACACAAAAGGTAATATATACACTATTCTGTACTTGGCTTTTTCAGCTTAATAGAATAGCTTGGCGATCCTTCCATGTCATTAGATAGAAAGAGATTTCATTCTGTCCTAACAGATGCAGTTTTCCATTGCATATATAGGTCATGGTTTAACCACTCCTCTGAGTCTTCTATTAATGAGTTTTTATTACTGTTAAAACAATGCTACAATGAGTGGAGACAGCAATTCTTTATTATATGTATTTAATATTTTGGAATGTTATTTTATTGTATATATTTTAAATTTTTTGATATATTTTTATTATATGTATTTAATAATTTTAAATTATGACTAGGATATCACACCCAAGATAAAATACTTGAAGTTGGCAACTGTACGCAAGTTTTTCCAACTGGCTAGAATTTTAAATATGTTGATAAATCTTTATTGCAATACATGTTTTTGAAGTAGGAAAATAGTTCAAGACAAACTGTATTCTTTTCCAGAAAGAAATTCAAATATATAAGAAAACTCAAATAATTATATTTCTTTCAGCTTGGTGAACTACTGAAAGATTGGCGACGTCTTAATGTTGCTCTAACTAGAGCCAAACATAAGCTGATTCTCCTGGGATGTGTGCCCTCACTAAACTGGTATCCTCCTTTGAGGAAGCTTCTTCATCATCTAAACTCAGAAGAATTAATATCCTTTTTGTTTGTATATAGTCCCATTTGATTGTGCTATTTTGAATACTTCATTTATGTATTTGTATAAATTTAAGTTCAGTGTCCTGTATTTTCCACAGGCATATTTCAAAGGTCTGATTCTACAAAGGAAAGAGAAAACAATTCACAGGAAGTAATTTTAAGCAAAAAGTGAAATAATGAAGGTGATGGAGAAGGACAGTTTGTGAAGTGAGGAAAGAGAAAAAAGGGACTATTTGTGAAATGAGAAAGGGGAAACAGGGTGTATGTTTCCTAGAGCACATCTCGGAAAACTGGTTATCCCTTCTGGTTCCTCTCACCTTAATTTATAACCTTTTGTTTAAAATCTAGGACAAAGCATTATATTTAAAAATGGAGAATTACTTCTTGTCATATTGTAGATTATTTTAAAACAGATTATCTTTTAAAGAAATTATATGAAGGTTTTAGGCTAAAATATGTAAACTATATTGCTTAAGTACATTATTATCCATAGAATGCCACAAAAATCTTCATAATTTTTTAGCACTCCTGTAAACCAAATTACAGAATATTAAATAATAATGTCATATATGTTTTTATGTAATTCCACATTGTGTTAAATATATTTTCCTTAATTTATTCTACATCTTTGATCTTCCATCAGGAGAACATGAAAGTCTTTGTTACATATTGGGTGATTTTCAAAGATAAAGCACTGTTTTCCTTGCTTTTTTCATACCAGCATGGTCTCCTCTATGGCCTATTATTTGTAATTTGGATATGCTATAAAATCAGTGCCTGGCTAGACTGTGAAGATAACTTTTATTTCAAGGGTATGAAACGATGTAAATGTATTCTGTCAGAGTTCCAATTTTTTTTGTTTTATTTATTTATTTTTCGGTATAATCTTGTTAAACATAAAGTTCTACTACCGTACAAAATGTAACACAGTATTTATTTTTTTAGTACAGATATACCCCAAACTGAAAAGTCTAAATTTACAGGTATTATAAATGTGTTCTTGTATGACATAGAGTTTGATAAATTTCTGCCAGCTTTTAAAGATGGATTAACTTTTTGTCCTGAGGTTTAAACTTTTAAGTCTAAGTTTTTAAGACTAATTTGATTTTGTAGGTTTTTATTATATTTTGTTTATTTGAAAGATTGGGTAAAGAAAATTGATTTTTTTTTTTATCATTTAAGCACAATCTTGTGATGATGATTATTTTCTGTATTTTGAGGTCCCTGATCCAAAGGCCATTTCCTGAGTTTTTCACCTGCCTTTTGCTTTCTGATATCAAATACATTTTCACTTTAAAGCTAGGCTTTTAAATTATTACCTATAAACTTATTATTTCTAATTAATTTCTGATTCCCCTTACTCTCCCTGTTATTTTCAGTCTTCAGTATTCTAGAGTAGCTTTTGCTATAAAAAAATTTTTTCTCTTTTGAGAATAAATTTTGTTTTCTGAATTGGTAACAAGTTTAAAAAGGCATATATCCCTATTTTCATCTATTCATGTTCATAAGCCCCTTTGTTTTGGGACATTACTCAATTTTCCCTTTTTGTATAAAGATATTTTGTAAAACAGAATTACCTCAGAGTGCTTGGTTATTTATATGGTGACCAATTTTAACCTTAGTGTATCCATCTTTGGGGGAAGAAATCATTTCTTTATAAGTTTTTTTTTTTTAAATGAGTGTTATGTTAAAAACTGTTGCTTCTACCTCACACTTTTTTAAAAAAATTATTACTTGAAGTTTTTATTAAATAATTTTCTTACTGTTAGATCTTACTGTGTCAGTTATTAATACTAAGTTTGGGGTTGTCCACCATTGTTTCCAGTAGTGATGAGTGAAATATTGATAATGCTCTAAAGCTGAAACCGAGGAGTGCTGACATTATAAAGAAATTTATGAAGGACACACAGGATGGAGATGACTAGATTAGACAGGAAAAACTGGAAAGTTTGCTAATATAGGGCTTAAATATTGGTTAGATATCATGAAGTTATGTAACAGGAAGTAACCTAAGATAATTTCAGTTCCTGGGAGTGAGGTGAATATGAAAATTCTTTTGCTTTACATGTTTGTATGGCCTGCAAAGTAAATCCCTATCGAAGAAGAACCTGAGTTCCATGTTTCCTGTCATTTGGGAATCTGTCTTGATTATGAGATTCTAGCTACTTAATTGAAAGAACTAAGATTTATCTTTTATGTCTAAGGTGCTGTGAGTTGGAAGCTTAGAGTGAGCTGGAAGTTAAACTCAGACTGGGTCCTCAAATTGCTAATAGTGCAGTTTAAGTATGAAACTCATGCCAAGGACAAAGACAGCAGTGGCTACCAGTCACTTATATTATGGGACACTCACTTTGTGCAGGTCCAGATGAAAAGCACCATTAACCTAGACAAGGTCTTCCTTATAGTGTAAAGCCAGGGTGTGATGACAGTGTAGCCCCATTCCTGAATCAGTTCAGAGTTCCTGCCTCCTGACCTCTCTTGCTGCTTCCTCTGACTCCTTTCTTTTCCTCCTCATCTCTAACTCTCTAAAGACAGGTCTTTCTCAAAGCTCTGTTTGGTCTGGTCCTATTCTCTCTCCTTGGACAGTCGCTGGCTTCAACCATCATGTACGTAGCTGTTTACCAAATCTATATACCCCACCCTATGTGTCTTCTAAGTTCTAATTCTATCTGTGTTCTAGCTCATGCCTTCAGAGTCTTCTATGAGCACTTCAGACTCAGCACAAAGTGTAAATTTCCATCTTCATCTAAGGTCTTCCTCTGTGATCCCTATTTCTGTTAAGGACACCATCTACCTCACATTATCTGAGCTTAAAAGTCTTGGCATAATTTTCTTTCTTTAAATTTTTTTTTCCTTCTAATTATAGAGCATTACATGATTTTAGTGAGAATGTCAAACACTGCAGATTTTAGAAAATTAAATTTCTTTGTAATCTTACCCTTTAGTTATAACTACTAGTAGTTTGGTGTATGATGATCTAAATTGGTGTTTGAAAAACACAGATTACCACAATCCACAATAAGAAATACATTTTGCATCATGACTCGGCATGGACATGTGTATGCACGTGCACCTGAAACAATACTTTAACAAAATATTTATCCTTTTCATATGTGATATACTCTAATATTTTCCGTTATTCCATTAAAAACAAATCTAGTTGCAACCTATTAAAATTGCTTTCATGTCCCAGTAATAGGTTGGAACCCATGGTTCGTAATAGAGCTCATTCTCTAATATTTCTTTGTGTATTTGTTCTACTACACTATTTTTGCTGTTCCCGATACATGTCTTTTTTCCCATTTGTTGTACCCTTTTTATTTGTCTATTCCTCCATTAGCATTTATGCAACTTCATCCAGTCTGAAAGACTGATATACCACCTTCTCCAAAAAGCCTTTTCTGCTTCTTTTCCCTGCCAAAAGAATTATTTTCATCTTTATATGTAGCTTTATATTACTTACTGCTTTTTTTAGCAGCAGTAGTAATATGTAGCATGCTTTAAAATTTGCCAGTAATTTTCACAGATATTCTATCAATTGAATTAAACTCTGCAGGGTACCTAGCATAGATATCCCATATTAGCATCTGACCCTGGGCAAGTCATTGCTTGAACCCAGGTGTTCTGATTAGTAATTCAGCAATTTTCCCAGGTACTACGTGTTTCCCATTCAATGTTGTATACATTTTCCAAGTGCTATACAAATGTTCAGGAGAATTACATTTATTAATGTAAGCAAATCACATCTCAGGCCAGCTATAACTGGCTATAACTGGAAACCTTATGCCATGATGTGACCAGCTGGTCTACCTGGATTCAGTGGCCAGCTTTGCTCATTAAGAAGACTGATTGTAGCTAGTAGGATAGGCCTATCCAATTTCACTCAAGTCACCACTGACTCTCAGGTGACTGGAACTCATAACCCTGGGAAGTATGAACCAAGATGGACCCAGGAGATGAAGTTCACCTTTCCTGATTCTCGGCTCTTGTATGGATATTGCTTTGGCTTATGAAGGATTTTTACAAAAATTTTTTTAAAGCTTTAACTAGCTTATTTTTAATGATGAACTTTAAAACATTACTATAAAACTTTTTAAACACAAAAGTAGAATAGTATAATGAACTCTGAATGCCCATCACCCATATTCAATAGTTAGATTTTGCTGTAACTGTTTTCAACATCCTTTATTTCTTTGCTGAGATGTTTTAAAGCAAATTCTAGACATTTAATTTCATCCCTATATTTCAGTATGTGATAACTTACTAGTTTTTTAAAAACTACATGATGTTATCTGTAAGTTTAAAAACCTAGATTCTTACTTAGCTTTAGTAGATAAACACCTCAGAACAGATTAATATTCTATTTTAACCCTATGAAGTGTAATAGGGTTGAATTCTGTTAAATACAAGGGGGTTAGAGTATCCAGGAAATGTGCATTTTGGAGCTTTAGAGTATCTTTCTCAAAGGAGGAAATATTTTTTGCTTTAGACAAAGCTGGTCTGTTGCCAAATTAAATTTATTTCCTACTTGTTACCTATAAAGTCCCTGGGGGGAAGGCAATCCAGGAAAGAAAGCTCTTTTGCTTTGTTCTCATGGTTTTATAAAATAAATAAATATATACTTAATGTTATTTGCTTTTCTAGATACACTTAGAATACAAATCCCTCCTTTTTTTACTCATCATTTGGAGAAGACAAAAATAAATCAGTCATTTCAATGTTTAACTGCAAAATAGTGGAAGGGATTAGACTTGTCATGAGTTTTAGACTTCTTGTGAAACTAAAAACCACAGATGTATTTTGAGATTATGAAAATAAGAGGCTACTTTTGTACTGGTTCAGATTCTGTCTCTGTCACGTATAGTTCTGTGACTTTCGGCAAGTTATTTAATCTTTCTGAGATTAGTTTCATCTGCAAAACAGAGATAAGTAATTCCTTCTTCATGGGGTGGTTTTTAAAATCAAATAAGGCTTTGGCCTAGGAACTGACCATACATGCTCACTGAGAGGGCATGGAAGATGGTGAAAGGATAATGGGATAGTTAGCTGTATACAGGGAAGGAATGAAATTTGACCCAATCAGGCCATCACCAAAATGAATTCTGGGTGCAGTAACAGGCTTAAGTATGAAAGGGGAAAAAACTATGTAATTTTATTTTTTTTTACCCTTGCAATGACATTTTTTTTTTACATTTTTTAAATTGAATTATAGTCAGTTTCATTGTTGTGTCAATTTCCAGTGTACAGCACAATTTTTCAGTTATACATGAACATACGTATAAAAACTATGTAACTCTTAAAAGAGAGCATCTCCGTGAACTTGGAATAGGGAGGATTTCTTAAACAAGGCCCTAAAGCATAAATCATAAATTCAATACAAGAGAATTAAGAACTTCTTAAAAAATTTAAGTGCAGTGAGAATTAAGAACTTATATTTATCAAAGGTCTCCATAAGGAGAGAAAAAAAATAGCCAGAAAATATTGACAACACATAACTGACACTAAATTAGTACATAGAATATTTAAGTAACTTCCAGAAGCCAATAAGAAAAAGCTAAGTTAACAGAAAAATAGGCATCATTTCTTTGCAAAACTCTAAATGTTAACTACGTGGTTAAAGTGCTCAATATCATCAGTAATGAGATATATACAAAATAAAGTCACCATACAATCACCTACCAACAAGATGAGGAGAAAATGAAGAAATCCCCACAATGCCAAGCATTCGAATGGACACACAAAAACTACACTGCTAATAGGCGTGTAAATTATTATGAAAAATCTTGAAAATAGTTTGGCATTATCTAGTAAATTTAAAGAAAGGCATACCTGATTTCCGGTAATCCTGTTCTTATTTATACACCCTAGAGACTCTCTTGCACGTTGGTACCAGGATGTATGGACAATCTGGAAACATCCCAACCTGGAAACTCTTCATGGACATGGATGATGTTGAACAAAAGAAACAAGTAACAATGTTAATAATGTTATTCCACTTGTGAAAAATTTATATACAGGCATAAAGAAACTACATTGTTTAGGGGCACACACTTACGTGGTAGTAACATGCAGAAATGCAAGGAAACGATTCTCATAAAAGTCAGAATCATTTATTTCTAGGGGGATTGTGGCTAAAAGGCCTTTCCCCGGGGAGGATGACTCTCCAGTCCTATGCTCTCTTGACCTGGTGGTGGTTACTCAGCTGTTCACTTTATGATTCTTTAAATTGTACATATGCTTTATACATTTTTATCCCTGCATGATTATTTCACAATAAAGAAAAATAAAAACCAAAAGAAGTAAAGAAGCATAATACAACTTTATACTGAAGAGATAAACATAGCTCCATTTCCACAAAATAGTATTTCTAACTTGGTCCCCGTCTTAACAATTGCTGAACTAACTAGGTAGCAGCTCACTTTTCCCAAACTGATAAACTTCATCTGATCATGAGGGTTTTTTTTCTCCCTGAAATGTGAAAACGCTGGCTTTGTCTCTGCATCTCTTTCCCTCGATTAATTAGGCCGTCTCTTACTGCTTTTTTATAAATTAATGGATTTACTGTTTTAAACGTCGTGATTTGGGCTGTCTAATAGCTTCAGTAGATTTTCGCCTACTGTTAATTGCTTCAGATTTTCTAAATTCTTTTTGTGAATAAGGGGAAACGGTCAGGTGTGTCTGATTAAACCCAGCCGGATCCTGTGGATAAAACGTTTGCACGTGGCTCGCATCCCCGTGGAAATGCAGCTTTAGCACTCGGGCGAAGCCTTCAGGGCGAGAAAGCTATGGTCGGACTAGGGTCCGCCCTCCAGCTCCTCACACTCGAGGTCTCCTTCACGCTCCTTTTCCTCCTCCTTCCGGTCCGACAGGACGCGAAGTGGCTCAGCGAGCGCGGATTTCTCTGCCGCCGCTGCAGTCTCTGCGACCCCCCCCGCCCTACTCGGGCGCCGCGGGACCGCCCGGCGTCCTCCCGCCGCCGGGAGCGCTGTGGGCCGCAGCCGGCCTGGTCGCAGACGCCGTGGCGGCCGTTGCGCGCCTGAAGGGAGCTGCTGGCGGGGCCCACGGAGTCCCCGCCCGAGACTGTGCCGCTGCCGCCGCCACCATGGGTAAGGAGAGCCCGCCGAAAGCGGACGCCGGGCCCTCGGTGCTGGTCTGAGGCCTCTGTCGGGCCAGGAGGACTGATGGCGGTGGGCATCCAGGCCTCGCGGTCGGAACTAGGACCCGAATACGGGCCTGGGGCTGGGCGGGGAGAGCCGGGGGGCTCGGGGGCGCCTGGGGTCGCCATGGCAACGCGCGGCTGCCCCTCATTCTCTCCCGCCTCCGCCCGCCTTCAGGTGCCTAATGGCCGAGGGCTCGTGCTCCGACGGCTTCCAGGGAGCGAGGACAGGGCCGGCCGGGGTGTCTCTCCTGGATTCGGGGAACAGTCGGGGACGGGCGATGACTTTCCAGGTTCGGGGGTGGCGGAGGGAAGCGACTCAGGTTTTGGCCTGGGTGTCCGACGCGGAGGGCGGGAGAGAGGCAGCGAAGCAGCGCAGGACCCCGGGTGAGCCCTCCGCTTTGGTCCTGGGGGCGCCCCGATTGCTTTGGGCAGCCTTGCTGGCGGGAGTAGGGAGGCAGGGGAGGGGCCCTAGGCCCGGGCAAGATGCGGGAACTGGCCCTTGGCCGCATTTGGGGGCCGCAACCTGGCAGGACGCATCCGCGAGCCTGGCGGGGCGCGGCCGAAGCTGCCGGCGCCCAGCACCGACCTACCTCGGAGCAGCTGCAAAAGCGCTTTGTCTAGTTGTCGCATCGTACATTACGGATTGTGATGGGCACTGTTAACAAAAACGAGAATTGCCACAGATTATGAAACATAGAGTGGTTTTTTCGCCCCCCCAAAAGAGAGGGAAGCATACCACGATGCATATTTGAAGAAATGGTATCTTGTGTGGAGATTGTCCACCAGCTAGCTTGGTCATAGCAGTTGTGGCTGCGTTTTAAATTGCTTAGGATTCAGTGTCAGGCTTCACACCTAACTACCTGAGATCGGAACTGGAATACTAGATCATTGGGAACTCTGGACTTTTGTCCGGGGAAGGAAAAACGGACCCTTGGTTTACATGGACTAGTAAATTTGTCAGAGATTATGAAACATACTAAACGCTTAAATTTTTTTTTTTTTTTTTGCTCGTCATTTTGTCATCTGTATTTGCTGAAAATATTTCTGCTAGTCACAACAGTGATGAGAGTATGGGGAAGTATCTGAATTTATAAGAAAACTGAGAATAAAATTTATGGGGAAGAAAAAATTTTTTGTGAATTGAAAAGCAATCAGTTTGTTTAAAAAATGCATTTATTAACTTGATGTTCAACTGGGTGAGCAGTGTGGAAGGGCAGGGAACTTTAACGTGAAACTGGACCTGTGTTTATTTCCTTTGGGAAAATAAAGGAGCCCTGCAATACAGAACTACAATTGCAATGAAAATACAAGATCGGAAGAGGGTTAAAATGAGTGGAAGAGTTGAATGGCTTCTATATGACCCTGTTTTATTTACCTGCCACGTTTGTTATGGATGATACTGGAATCTTAGAACTTTAAATACCTTTTATTGCCAGTGTATTCTGAACATTTTTTTGCCTTTGAATTCATCCTTGACAGTTCCTGCTATCTACCTTTGCATGAGACCTTTAAACATGTTGTCTGTTATTCCACTATTCCTACAAACTTCTCTCCACAGAAAGCCTTTTTAAAAAATTTATTCTCCTTGTAGAGGTATCTCAAAAATAAGATAAATACCAGAGAACAGCCAGTTTGCAGGATATTGAGAATAATTCATAAACTTTGGCCAGAGTGGGCATGGTAGTGTTCTATGGTATGCATGAGAAAGACATAAGAACTAGGGGTGTATGTTAGTTAGGAAGACTAACTTGTCCACCTACGAGAAACAAACCACTGTTATCTTTATAGAGAATGGAAAGGGTTGTATATTTTTCAGTGTCAGGTCTTGTAAACAATGTTGGACTCCTTTCTTGTGCTTTCAGCTACAAAAGACCCCACAGCTGTAGAGAGAGCAAACTTGTTAAACATGGCTAAACTCAGTATCAAAGGACTAATTGAATCTGCTCTAAGCTTTGGCCGCACTTTGGATTCTGACTATCCCCCCTTGCAGCAGTTCTTCGTTGTTATGGAACATTGTCTGAAACACGGTCTTAAAGGTATCATGAGATTTTTTTTTTTAACTAAATTTAGAAATCACCCCATCCCCGCATCTTAAACATCCTTGAAAATGTGATTTTTTTGTGGCTACAATTACTGTTACTTTTTAAAGTATTGGGTGGATTGGTTTGGGGGAGAAAATACCCTACTGCTTTGTTTTCTAATTGGTGGTCCTCAGAAAATGCTTAGTTGCTGGTGTATTGTAAAAAACATATTTGACATTTTTTCAACATACTCGGAACTGACTTCCGTTTTCTAGGATAGTTGTAGTTATTTAAAAAATTTTAAGCTTGGTGATTCTGATATGAACTATTATTACTAGTTTGAGCGCCATTGAACAAGTACATTAAAATAGTTGATTACTGAAATGTAAACCTCCTTAATGTATGGGAGCATGTCTAGAAAAAATTGTCTTCTGGATTGGGTTATTGTAGAAATGTGAGCGCTCCCTGAACATGATCATAATAGTGGATATTGTATTCTTCTCTACAGTTCCTATTGAATTATTGTTATGTATAAAATGTTTGTTATACTTAATATACATTGCATAATAACTGTTCTTTTACTTACAGCAAATACTTATATAACAATTACTGGTGGTTTTGGTCTCTAGTTCATATGATCAGCAGCTGTGTAGAGGGCTGTGTGAGTAAGCATTGTATAGTAAGGTGACTAATAAAAAGCAAAAGAAGCTTGGTTTTTTTGGTTGGTATACCAGAAGCCTGGGTAAGTTGAGAAGTTCTGACCATGGGACATGAAAGTGGGGGTAAATGTAAAAAGCAAAAGAGGAGATTTACCTAAACATGGTTTTAATAAAATGTACTTTAAACTGAGGAGCCTTGTTGGCATCAGAATTTGAGAAACCTTATGTGATGTTATTAACTTTTTTTTTTCTTTAAAATGTGTTTATTTAATTGAGGCAGTTGACATATAACATTATTAGTTTCAGGGGTCCAACACAGTGATTTCATATTTTTATATATAGTGAAATGATTACTACAATAAATCTAGTTAACATTCACTACTACATGTAAGTTTTTTGTGTGTGTGTTGAGAAATTTTAAGATTTACTCTTAGCAGCTTTCAAATATATAGTACAGTATTAATAACTACAGTCATCATGTACATTACATCTCCAGGACTTATGTATCTTACATCTGGAAGTTTGTACCTTTTGACCACCTTTACCCATTTCATCCATTCCCACCGTCCAACCCTGGAAACCACTGATCTGTTCTCTGTATCTATGAGTTTGTTTGTTTGTTTTTGGTTTGTTTGTTTTTAGATTCTAATTTTTCTTTAATTAAGGACTTAAAATAAAATTTTAAAAATATATAAATAACAGTGAAGTATACTCTTTTTGGTTGGGGGAGGTAATTATGTTTATTTTTAGAGGAGGTACTGGGGATTGAACCCAGGACCTCGTGTATGCTAAGCATGTACTCTACCACTGAGTTATACCCTCCCCCCTCTTTTTGAATATTAATCAAACAACATAGAAGCACATAGAGCAAAAACAGTTTCCCTTCATTTTCTTCCATTTATTTCCCTAAAGGAAATTGTCATTCTTCTCTTCTCTGTTTTTTTTCTCTTTCTTTTTTTAAAAATTGATGTGTAGTTCATTTTTTCCCTCTTTTACTCTAAACAGAGTCATGCTGTGTTATTCTGTGACTTTCTTTTCCCCCTCCTTTAAAAAAAAAAAAGGTATTGTTTGGTGATCTTACCATTTACATAGAGGTCTTTACCACATTTTAATGGCTGCATAATATTTCATACATATATGTATACTGTGACTTATTTAACTACTCTCCTCTTAATTCACACTTAGGCTGTTTTCAGTTTTTATTATTAAAATTGTGCTGGAAGAACATCTTTGGGTATATATGTTTGTACACATGTGCTAGGATTTCTTTAGGATTCCTAGGCATAGAATTACTGGGTCAAAGGATATAGGCAACTGATGTCTATAAAGGCTTCACTGATAAACAACAGTAAATGTGTTTGTTTTCCCCCCATTTTTGCCTACTCTTGATATTATCAGTCTCTAAATACTTCTTTTAATACATTAGGAAGTCAACAATCTCATCTCAGGCCTTGAGTTTTAATTTGCTTTTTGAAAAATTTCCTTTTTGTTAAAAAAGTTAATAACTTACATTGTTATTTTCTTCCAGTCTCCTGAAATGTGCTTTGTCAAATGATGGCCAAAATAGTTACATTTTAAAATCTTCTCTGATTTTCCTTTACTTCACAAAATACCATGAGCCATATCCTAACAGTCCTATGCTTATCTCGATGAATCATTATAAAGCTACTTTGTGCTGATTGGGTTTTCTCCCCCAAGAAAAAATTGCCTATCTTGGTGGTGGTTCTTGGGTGGTGCATATGATAGACACACTGGGTCTACAGGAAATCTGGTCAGTATGAAGAAAGAAGCATGTAGTTGTTCATTGGTTTTATATTACCCAAATCTCAAAATCAAATAAAAGGAAAAGTAAAGTCATAATTTTTTGTATATAAAAGTAAAATAATGATTCATCCTTGGTTTATTAAATAAACATAAAGATCAACCTGCTGGGGCCACCAGTCTTATTTTGGTACTGGTAAAGAATAAGCCTAGTTGTTTTTTACTTTAATTACCTACCTGCATATTTCTGATAAGGAAGAATGGGCAAGATGCATATTTCTGATAAGGAAAGTATCAGGATCCTGATGAACAGGCTCCTGATCAACAGGGCTGTGTAGTGATGAGAGGAAAGTTCTCTGAATAATTGTATATTAAGTTAAAAATGTTGTAAGGAAATATTTAACAGGGAGTTACTACAATTTTATATGTTGAAGTTGTATGCATTATATTTTCTTTTTTCAGTAAGAAAATCATTTTTGAGTTATAACAAAACTATCTGGGGCCCTTTGGAACTGGTAGAGAAGCTGTACCCAGAAGCAGAGGAAATAGGAGCTAGTGTCCGGGATTTACCTGGTCTTAAGTAAGTAATCTTATTACTTGTTCATCCCAGCCACAGAAGTATATTTGCTCTTCCTTAAAATTACCTCACACTCCAGCTGATAATCTTCTCTCAGCCTTAGGTGGCTTTCTGCTATATTCTCTCCTAATAAAATTCTGTTGATTCTTTACAGCCCAGCTCCACTGTCATTTCCTTTATGAAGTTTTTCTTAGCCCCTTCAGTGAGAATTAAGTGCTCTTTCTTTTATCACTATATTCACTCCTTTATTATGTCACTTACTTAAATCCTGCGTTGTAGTGCAGAAAATTGACAAGTCCTTTTAAGACAGACTATATCAGTTACGCATTTATGTTTTCTGAGTGTTAAGCAAGTTTGCATAAGTAGGTAGTCAGTAGATATTTGATGTAAGCTAAATCCAGGGCAAAGCTCAGGAGATTTGAGTTTTCTCCATAAACCATTTATATTCCAAAGGGTTTGTGCAAATTACTTTTCTTCCTCTGAAAATTGGGGCCTATTATGTCACTTGCCTATTTCACTAGATAAATGTACAGTCAACCCTCAATATCCATGGGTTCTGCATCTGCAGATTCAACGTACTTTGGATCAAAAATATTCAGAAAAAAAAATTCAGAAAGTTCCAAAAAGCGAAACTTGAATTTGCCACACCCTGGCAGCTATTTACATAGCATTGACGTCGTATTAGGTATTACACATTATCTAGAGATGATTTAAAGTAAATGGAAGAATGTGCTTAAGTTATATGCAAATACTGTGCCATTTTATAGAAGGAACTTGAGTATCCACAGATTTTGGTATCTGTGGGGGTGCTGGAACCAGTCTCCACAGATAGTGAGGAACAACTGTATATGAAAGGTCCTAAAGGCTGAATATTCCAGCTAATGAGTCAGGAGTGTTGAAATTTTTGCAGTTTTTTTTTGTTGATAAGGCTAAGTTCTTATGTTCTTCAGGCTATAGTTAAGATGTAAGAGTTTCCTTTAGTTTATCTTAATTCTTGTGTCCGAGATAGCTTTTTTACACTTAGCATTTTCTGTCAGATTATCAGTTTGCTTTCTCTTAGCTTTACAATTTAGTGTCTTATATATTGTGGGGAATATGGTGGTATTTTCTGTTATCACAACATCCAAATGTTTGCAAGTTGTACTTAATCAAGTGATAAAAGTAAATGGCTACTATTTATTGAGCACTGTATCAGGGTAAGAAGATAATTGTTTTACATGTATTATCTCAATTAGTGCTTAAAACAATCTTAGGGTAGAGATTATTATTATAACAATTGTATAGATGTGAAAAATAAAGGTCAAAGAAGTTACAGTTTATAGGTGGTAGAGTCAGGATTCAAACTCAGTTTTTAGAGTTAAATAGCAAGTCATACACGCTCATATTGTTTTAAAAAAGCCAAATTCTACAAAAGTAAAAATATGCTTTCTAAAGAATGGTATTCAGTAAAATGCTAAGCCATAAGAAACTCCTTAGCTGTTAGAAATGAAGATTAAGTTTCCTTTCACATTTCGTGCCAAAACATTCTCTGCATGAGAAAACATAAAGGTTTACATGATATATTTCTCTTTAAAAAATTCTAATTCTGTAAAGCTTGCTTTTATTTTTACTAAATGATAACTTGATTAAGAGAGGTATGAAATTAAATTTTTTTAGTAAGAGAACAGATCCACACTTTTATTTATTTACTTTTCAATAGTACTTCACTTTTCAAGTTTAAATCCTTGAGGAGTACAGCATCACATGGGTTCTGTGTCCAGTGGCTTTCGCAGGAAGGTTGCCTCAGAATTTGGCACAAACCTTGCCACAGTTACCATGAGCACAGGTTACCTTTTCCCAGATATTTTGATTTTGTTCAGTTTGCCTCCAGAAGTTACTATGTTGTTCTTTGCTTCGTGCACATCACATCTCTTGCCTTGATAGAATTCATTTTCATCTTGAGCACAAACACCTTCAATTTTGAGAACTGTGTGCTCTCTCTTGTCCAGGAGACCCTACTTGTAGCCAGCAAAAAATGGCCTTGGGCCACAATCTTTCAGATATATTTGTTGTCTTAGAAGTTCTGTTCCCAGCAGACTTCCACATGAAAGAGATTTAATTTTTTTTAAGGACAACTGGTTAAAAGAAACATTTCAAAAATAGCAGATAGCTTCGTGATTCTCTGTAATTACCAGCTTGATACCTTCTTAGCTTTGTTATAATTTTTAAAATTCAGGTATAATGTCAGTTATTTTTTGAAGGCATCATACTGCCTTATTGGTGCATTTTGTGAACTCACTTTTAGAGGACTAAACCCCTTCTAAAAAAATATTTCTTATAGAAATATTCTCACTATTTAGAGAGTCATTTCTTCCAAAGCATAAAATGGTACCTTGGTGACCTACAGGTGCAGATTTTTCTTAGAGACTTAAATAGTTCCCAGGGATTGGTTTGTATGCTCAAAGAGCTGACTTAAAGCTATAGACAAAGACAAAACCATGATAAATTGCCTTTTTCCTTTATTAATGTGTACCTCAGTAGAGGTAGAAGATGTAGTCTGTAATCTTTGGACTGGGGTTGTTTTCTGAACATTTGGTTTTGCTTTTTAGGACCCCCCTGGGTCGTGCAAGAGCATGGCTTCGATTAGCCCTCATGCAAAAAAAAATGGCTGATTACCTGCGTTGCTTAATTATTCAAAGGGATCTCTTGAGGTTAGTACTATTAAATCATGTTTATTTTCATTTTTTATTTCTTCTGTATCCTGTCTTTGGAAAAGGATTGAAGATGTAGTACAAAAGGATACATAAAATACATTGTGATGGCATAAAATAAAAGGAGGAGCAAAATGAGAGAGAAAATCACAGTGGAGACATAACAGGAATCAGGAATTAACCTGAAAAATGAATGCCGTAAGCTTTTTATAGGCCAATAAGGTGGAGATTGTATATATCAAAGTTTTAGTTTTTTTCCTAAGTTACAGTTAATGCTATGAATAAAAATTTGTATTGAAATTTTGGGCTTTAATTCAGGAGGTTTCTTTTTAGATCTTGAATGTCCAAACTATCGCTTTGACTGTATTGTGGGCATTTTTAAACTGTCAGTTTAAATTGAAGTCCAAATGTTTAAAGACAGACCTTCAGAGCAAAATGGTCAGTTCTCAAGGGGTGTGGGCCCATGGCAACCCCTCTGTTCTCTGTTATTCTTTTAGAGATCCTCTGTGATGTTCTGGAGAGTCTGGTCATTTTTGGTTTTACTTGTGACTTCAGTTGTACATCCATTTTCCCATTTGTTAAATGACAGTGACCATACTTTCAGCACCTTCAATTTCTCAACAATATTCTGAAGGTTAATTAAAGTGATTAAATAATACACATGGGACTTCTTGAAGAAGGCATGAGATGGTGATAACTAGTTTTCTGAATATTAATTGTCAAGTCTTAGTTTTCAGGCTGTCCTATTTTCCTGTTTCTTTTACAAGTCTCTTGTTTGAATATTTTTTTAGAATCTAGATTTCCATAAGTATCTTTAATGATTATCTGTTTAGAGCAATACGTATACCAAATGCAATTGGCTTGAACACAGGCTTTGAAATGTTTCATATATTCATTTCCCCATTTTAGTCTTTATCCCTAGGGTTTTAATAAATTCTAGGATGAAGATTCAACTCTAATAAAAATACTGTTATCAGATCAACAACAGTCTATGTCTTTTGAGAGTTACAAACGTTCCTGGCCTCAGTGATGACTTTTTTTTTTTGATTTTTCTTTGCTTCTTTTCTTTCTCTAAAAATTCCTTTTCCTCTTCTATCTCTTTCAGTCCCTTTCTTATACATTTTCTGTATAGACATTTAAATTTTAAAAAATTTAAGGTATTTATGTATAGAAAGGCTAATTTTATTTATATTGGTTCCATGCTTGCAATGAGGTATTAAGATTTAAAATTTAGTCTTTAAAATAAATTTGTATAGGAGAGGGTGTAGTTCAGTGGTAGAGCACGTGCTTAGCATGTACAAGGTCCTAGGTTCAATCCCTAGTACCTCCATTAAATAAACAAACAAAGAAACCTAGTTACCTTCCCCCCCGAATAAATAAAATAGATTTGTGATTTAAGATTTTTATTATTTTAATTTTCACAGTGAATTCTATGAGTATCACGCACTAATGATGGAAGAAGAAGGAGCTGTAATTGTTGGGCTGCTGGTTGGCCTGAATGTCATAGATGCTAATCTGTGTGTAAAGGGAGAGGATTTAGACTCACAAGTAAGTGAAAGTGACTAGTACAAAATGCAGAGTGGTGTTTCCAGTTTGTACTGTTCTTCTTTGACCCAGGTATTACTCTAAGTTATAAATGGTGCTGTTAAATAGTAAAGAAAAATTAAGAATGAAAGTCAGTTGCATGTTAAAGATACTTCTAATATTTCTCCCCTTTAAATACAAATAACTTTATTTACTTTAGGTTGGGGTGATTGATTTTTCCATGTATTTAAAGAATGAAGAAGATATTGGAAATAAAGAAAGGTATGATTTTCGTAAGTTATTTCACATGTATTTTATTATGAAGCTCTTTACAAATCAGTATGAGGTCCATCTGTTTACAGTATGGATTTTGTGTGTGTGTAGTTCCTGCTTTGTTTTGTTTTCACTTCCATTTACAAGCTTTCTAAAGCAAAAATCACTTAGAAGATGGAGGCTTTAGTCTGAAATAAAATTTTTGGTCGTATCATTAGTTCCAGAGACCCTTTTTGATAGTCATCTGTGTTTGTGTCATAAAAAGGGATGAAAGCTTATTACTCATAAATTTACCAATGCTGATTTATTTCAAGAAATAGTTGTGTTTAAATTTAAATATATTTATTCTGACTACTAAAGAGAAAAGTAATTACGTAATGTGATAGAGATGCCAATTATCACTACAAACTGCAGTCATTTCACAATATATAAATGTATTAGATTAACCTGTTGTACACCTTAAATTTGAACAATGTTATGTCAAATATATTTCTTTAAAAAGAAACAAATCTGATGCAAAAAATTTTTTTAAATTAATGGTATTGTTTAGTTTAGCAAGTAATTTAATAAAAGGTTATAGTTATTTAAAGTGCACAGCTTATTACTACATGATTATAAAGATTCTTGAATTTTATTTTAAAGGCAAGATAATGTTGCTTTACCATTATGTTTTACAACGATTTTAGATAATTTAGACCTTTTCAACTAGCACAAAGCTACTTTTTTTCCTTCTCTAGGAATGTTCAAATTGCTGCCATATTAGACCAGAAGAATTATGTTGAAGAATTAAATAGACAACTGAAGTAAGTATTATGGACATGTGGATACTTAGTACATATTTGTATCTTAGGTTTTTTTCCCCCTGTTCAGGTCATCTTTTTGTTTGTTTGTTTGTGGGGGAGGTAATTAAGTCTATTTTATTTATTTTTTAATGGAGGCACTGGGGATTGAACCTAGAACTTTGTGCCTGTTAAGCATGCACTCTACCACTGAGCTATACGCTCCTCCTTCACTGGGCTATAGCCTCCCCACCTTTAAGGTCATCTTAACCCTATTCCTTTTTTCTAAGCATCTTTGAGAAGAGTTAGGGGACAGAGAGTGAATGGAAGTTCAGAATAAAGAGAATTATTGGAGATAATTCATTTTCAGCAGAAAATGAGAGTCAGATTTTTAAATAGAATCTTCAGAGAATTTAAAAATAGAATTTCAGACTTATCCCTCTACCCTTGAGAAAAAAAGGCTAGATAAGGTGGAAGTTTATATCATTTTGATGGTTCAAAAGTTCATTTTTCCTACTTTAAAGGGCTTCATGTGTAAGTGTGGCTGTCATCTTGCATGGTGGAAGTTTTCTCCCCGCAGTGTCACCTGGTCACTGAAGCTGTTAGTGAATACTCTATCTGGGAAGAATTTCTGAGATCTGTATGTAAAATAGTATAGTACAGTTCTGTCTAATAGAAATATAATGTGAGTCACACAGGTAACTTAAAATTTCTGGTAATCACATTATAAGGTAAAAAACATGAAATTAATTAAAAAATATATTTTATATAAGCCAATGTTACTATTTCAACATGTAATCAATATAAAAATTATTAATGAGTTATTTTATGTGTATTTTTTTTTGGTACTGTATTCAGAAGCCAATGTGTATTTTACACTTACAGCACATTTCACTTCAGAGTAGCCAGTTGTGGCTTATGACTGCCACACTAGATAGCACAGGTATAATGAGTAATATTTGCTGCATAGTTAGAAATGGACTGCTCTCGTTAATTAAAATGACTAATTAGCAAAAATGGCTATCTCTGGGTGATAAAATTATGAATAATTTTTATTTTCTTTATGCTTTTCTGTATTTTCTGATTTTCACTCAATGAACATGCATTATGATCAGAAAATAAACATTTTCCCATTTTAGAAGAAGAAACTAGTAAGTTGTGACTCTTGCTTTCTCTCTGAAGTCAGAGAGAAAATAAACATCTGGCATTAGTGTCTTTTTTATTATGGAGTTTTAATAATTGGTATTATAGGAAATATATGTGGATTTCATAGTTTGTATTTCTGTAATTGTATTTCTCAGTGCAACCTGATATTCACTTTTTGGTAACAGGTGATATATTTATCACATGGTTCAAACTTTAAAAGGAGCATAAAATGAAAAATCTTTCTCTTCCTTGATCTCCAACCATCCAGTTTTCCTCTTTGGGAGAGATTAATATACTAGGTTCTTATGTATGTCTCCAGATATGCTTATGCAAATAAATAAGAATATGTATATATATTCTTGTATTTCTCATCTCCCCCTACCTCCAGTTTTTTTTACACATAAGGTAGCGTACATTTTACACTGTCCTGTGCTTTACTGTTTTTACTCAACAGTTTATCTTAAAGTTTATTCCATTTAGTCCATTCCAAGAGAGATTTCTTATTCTCTTTTAAATTATGTGTATTCAGTTATAGCAATACAGATACCTTACTTTTGTATATTTTATATATTTAAATTTTTTCATTGTCTAAGTAGAAAGCAGTTCTTGTACACTTAGAATATTTCAAAAGTATAGAAAACAGGAAAAAATAGAACTCTCTTATTATCCTTCACTTGAAGAAAACCACTATTGAGGGTTTATTGTTTTTAGAAGTGCTTTTTGATACTATTTTGATTCTCACATAAGGGTAGTGCAGATATTATCATTGGATTTTATAGAAAACTGAAGCTCAGAAAGGTTTTACAACTTTCAAGGTGACACAATTAGATAGTAGAAAAGTAGGGACCATAAGCTTGGTCGTCCATCTCCTAGTCCTGTACTTATTACCTGTCACCATCAGGATCCCCTGGTGCTGTTTATGAAAAATTCAAGAC
This sequence comes from Camelus ferus, assembly GCF_009834535.1. Classification (NCBI taxonomy): domain Eukaryota; kingdom Metazoa; phylum Chordata; class Mammalia; order Artiodactyla; family Camelidae; genus Camelus; species Camelus ferus. Next base: position 48,994,540 of record NC_045706.1, on the reverse strand, counting down.
ATTTACCTAAGAATGATTATGATTGATTATATTTTAAAATGATTTAATGTGGATGAAAAAACATTTTTCTTGTTTTACCAGTTAAACTAAAATGCCAGTACTTGTTTCTTAGGCTGCATAAAATTTGTTGTCTCTCTTACAGATTTTACTGTAGTGTATATATAGCATATTACTTTTTTTTAGAGAAAGTTTGCAATGGTAGAATCAAGTAGACCTTGAAAAACAGACTCAGTAAATTGTACAATAATATTCATTCTTGATTGATTTAAACAAGAATCCAAATAACAAGTGTGTTCATGTAGTGTAACCTGACTTTTGACTTTATGCTTGAAAGATGGGCAATTGCCTAGCTGCAGGCTGACAGGATACCTGACGCTGGGCATCTGATATTCACATTTCTCAAACCATGGGTGACTTTAGAGGTCCTTAATTTATTATGAAAGTGGAGAAGGGAAACAAAATGGACCTGCGTTGAAGACCACTGTTTATAAGCTTCATTAATCCACTTAATTATAAAGTGGACATTTAAAGTTCACCCTTTAAAATTTTTTAATTTAGTTTTAACAATATTTAGTAATCTTTATGTGGAATTTTCATTCCTAAACGTATAAGTTAAATATAAGGAGGACCCTAAGAAGACAGCAAAATAAAATGAGCAGCATCAAATGGAATTTTAATAGAAACTTTGATTCTTTTGCTCCCGTCTTTATTGCTCTCCTAGCCAAATCAAGTTCTCCAACTTAATGAAATTTCCCCCATTTAAAAATTCAGACAGGGCAGCTGGTGCATTTCAGTTAATGTAATGAGTCCAGAATAACATACTTTATTCTTGCCTTTGTGAGTTTGTGATTTTGAATGAATTTTTCTTTATTAATTTCAGCAGCACAGTCAGCAGTCTCCATTCAAGAGTTGACTCATTAGAAAAGTCAAATACTAAGCTGATTGAAGAGGTATGGTCACCCAGCCATGATAATTGTCTTTCATGGACCTACTATTTGTGATCCTTTTTCATTTTAATTATGAATGCATTAAACATACACACATACACGCACATTTTCATCATTATTGTGGAATATTTGTAATATAGTTGTAATTGATCATAAGTTCTAAAGAAACCACATATTCTCAGGTGAATCTATAAATTATTTGAGATACTCAACTTCTAGAAATGAGCCCCAAAGATGAAACTCATACAGACTCTTCTATAAAAAAAACTGATTCTCATTTTTTAATCTGAATGACCTGTGTTTAAATAATGGAATCACCTATAGATAGAAATTCCCATTAAAATGATACTGTCCCCCTTGGTCCACTATTCAGATTACTTAATTCTTACAGGCATTACTACATGATCATGTCCATCCTTTCTCCACCCTCCATGTGTAAAACTTAGCTCATGTGCTCTGGTTTTCTACGTTGTCAAAGTAGCTATCTGGTGGTCCCAGAACCTGAAATTTTTCTTAGCTCTTTTTAATACTGTTTGTAAAGTTGCTTTTGAAGTAATTTTTCTAAAAATAAATCTATCAAACCACAGAATTTTTTTTCGTTTTTGGAATTATTTAGGGTAGAGGAAGAAATCTGTTACTAGTGCTATGAACCCTATTTTCCGTATTAATTAAAATTCACATTTCTTTTAGAACTGGCCTGATTTTTCCAAACCAGGGAGCACATGATTGTTTGCATGACTGCGTCTTCATTTTGATAGCTAAGACCATTTGATAGTTTGATAGATTGGGACCATTAGAGCTGCCTACTAGTTTGTGCTTTATCTTAGCCTGTGAAGTTCCCTGTGCACTGTGAAGTTCAAATTGCATTCCTGATCAGGAAGTGTTCAGAAATTCATTTGCAAGCCAACATTGGAGAGTGGGTGCTGCTTTACTTTCCTAGGATCCCTTTTTACATTCTGGGCCTCAGAGCCAAGTCACTTAGTAATTCATGTTTAACTCTGATGACGAGAGTTAAATACAGATCTCATTTAGGGTGGTCAGTCATTCAGTGTGCCCAGATTTCACAAGGGTGTCCTATTTGGTTATCATGAATGTCTGTATTACATTTTCAATAATAGCACAACGTTCTTTCCTTACAGGTGTTTTTGTCTTTATATAAGGCTTTACAGTATTACTGTTTAACACATAGTTATTTATATGCTTTCTCATGTACTTTGTATTCAGGACATAATGCAAATTAGATAATCATAATATAACACTACTAACAAAAGGAAATAGAAATGAGTATAATTTCTTTAATTGGTATCTTGAGATAATAGCACATTTTTCTTATGAAAGTTTCTGTAGATGTGAGAGACATTTTACTAGTTATAGGATTTTATTTTCTGTTGTTTATAGCCATGAACATAACATGTAAAGCAAGTATAAGTAAAGATGTTTAAAATATTTTTTCTTGCCTCTGCTTCATTTTTAGTTAGCAATAGCAAAGAACAATATCATTAAACTCCAAGAAGAAAATCATCAATTACGAAGTGAAAATAAATTAATTTTAATGAAAACACAGCAGCATCTTGAGGTAAGTATAGACTGATTGTAAACAGACTGTCTTGCATCAGAAATTGACACTTTTGGGGACTTTTGCATAGGCTGGATATTTCTGTGCTGTATTAATTAATAGTAGTGATTATAGCATTAAAAGTTTTATGTTTTCTTCATAGGTTACCAAAGTAGATGTGGAAACTGAGCTTCAAACATATAAGCATTCTAGGCAAGGGTTAGACGAAATGTACAATGAAGCAAGAAGGCAGCTCCGAGATGAATCTCAGTTAAGACAGGTGGGTTACAGTAAAGTTAAACCAGCAAAAATGATAATAATAATTTACCCTTAAGCAAGCACTGCTTAAAATCTCTTTCAACCTTATCTACCTTGATGTGGGATAACATAAATATCTTTGTAACCAATCCAGGTCAAGAAGAGGGTATTGCAAGCTTTTCCATCCCTTTTGCTCTTTGTGTTTAATGTTAGGGTCCTTCTGATGTAAAATTCTTTAAGGGAAGAAATTAAAACTGTGAAATGGAATTTTTGAGTTATCTCTGGCTTTTATTTACATAGACTATTCCATTTCTTTTAAGGAAAATTAATACTGAATTTATGAAGCATAAAAATACTTAATTCTTCAACCAGTAGAATAGTGATAATTAGCAGAATCTGCAAGATGCTTTCATTTAACAAAATACGCATTTAAAAATATTTAGAATGTTGGTATAGGGCCTGGTTGATTCCCTTTCGTGGGTCTTATAAGGAGTAGTCTAGGGGGGTTAGTATAGCTCTGATGGTAGAGTGCATGATTAGCATGCGTGAGGTCCTGGGTTCAATCCCCGGAACCTCTATGAAAAAAAAAACAATTGGAAAAAAAAAAGGAGTAGTCTGCATAGTGAGTAGAACCTCTTGTTCTCATTAACTGTTGTGTATCTGATTTTGACATCTTGAAGTGCTGTGTGAATTTGAGGCTATGTTGAATTGCAGGATGTGGAGAATGAGCTAGCGGTACAAGTTAGTATGAAACATGAAATTGAACTTGCTATGAAGTTGTTGGAGAAAGATATTCATGAGAAGCAAGATACACTGATAGGCCTTCGGCAACAATTGGAGGAAGTTAAAGCAATTAACATAGAGATGTATCAAAAGTTACAGGTAAGGAATTTTTTTTTATAATTAAAAAAATTTTTTTAAGATTTTTGAGTAAAAGTAGATTTATTCTGAGAGATGTACACTCCAGAGAGGCCACAAGGCAGGGTTGGGGGGGGTGGGGGCATGGTTAAAGTAAGAGTAGATACACCATAGACAGAGTGTGTGTTGTTTCAGAAGGCAAGAGAGAGCGACCAAGGAATGTTCTTAAACTCTTGGAATTTCTAGTTATATAAATTGAAAATGAATATTTGTATGAAGGATTTGGTTTTTAAGAGATGAACCCATTTTTAACTCTCTCATGTCAATAATAAAAGCCAGTGACTTTTTTCCTAAATGGAAGCTTAAGAAATGTAGCAATGTGAACAAGTTCATGCTCTATAGTGCAGGGAACTATATTCAATATCTTATGGTAACTTATGATGAAAAAGAATATGAAAACGAATATATGTATGTTCATGTATGACTGAAGCATTGTGCTGTACACCAGAAATTGACACAACATTGTAAACTGACTATACTTCAATGAAAAAAAATGTATATATATAAAAGAAAAGAAATAAAGCAATGTGAAAGAACAAACAAAAAAGTCACCTATCTGAATGTGTTTCTTAATGCTGAAAGGTTAACAGTATGAAGATTAAATCTTTTGGAAAAATTGAATCTAAATATGCAAGACATTTTTGTCAACTTCTTTACACAGTATAGTCCTGAGAAGGATTTAATTTTAATTGAATTGCTTTACTGTAATTGTTACAAATATTCTAATAAAGTGCCATTGTTATTTAGACTTGTTGCCAAAAGCTCTTTACAATTTAGTTTGAAAAATAACATATTTTACAAGAGTTTATTCTGTCATCTTCTGAAAACAAAGACGGCAGAATGGCTTTTTTAAAATTACATTTTATTTTTATTTTTTTCTGTCTCTGTCTTTTTTTTAAATGGAGTTACTGGGGATTGAACCCAAGACTTTGTGCATGCTAAGCATGCGCTCTACCACTGAGCTGTTTTCCTCCTCCTGTTTATTTAAATGAAAACTAGCAATATGACTGCTTTATATCTTAGGAGTATTTTAATATACAAATAAACTCTGCTCATCTCAAAGTAACAATCCCATAGCAAAACGGGTATACAAAAATGGTATATGAAACTTATAAATATTCAGGATTAAAAAGTCAAAGCCACTATAGCTTTTACACTATAGTTTTTCTAAATAGGGTTCTGAAGATGGTTTGAAAGAAAAAAATGAAATAATTGCCCGACTAGAAGAAAAAACCAGTAAAATTACTGCAGCCATGAGGCAGCTGGAACAAAGGTACGGCATTTCCAGTCTTAGTTTCTTTTTTCTTGCTTTATCCCCCTTTTCTTTATTCAACGCTGACAGCTGCCACAAAAACCATTAGGAAATTTTAGATTAGGACTTTTTTTTTTAAGCCCAGCAGAATTTTGCCTTTTTTGTTTTGGTTGTTGCATGGAATCAAGTTGCTTTATATTAGTCTGATTCATTTGAACTTTCCATTTTGTGGATTTATTTTAAAAGGCCTAATGTCGGCAATTTCGTGTGGTTCAATCTATTACATAAAACAAATACACAAACAAAAACCTCAAAAAAGTAAAAAACAAACAAATCCATGGGGGAATTATCCCTGATTGATTTCCATGCATATTGATTGTCATATACTTTGTCATTCACCATCTCTTTATCTGAAGTCAGGCTCTCTGAGTTGGCAGTTTAGTTGTGTTTCTTTGAGCTAGGACCCTCACCCCAACCCAAGAAATAATTTTGTTTAAATTGAATTGTTTTATATTGGCATTTTTCACTTTTATTGTTGGAAAATGTAATGTATTTCCATTGACCTGTCATGTTGGTGTCAACATATGTCTTATCATTGCTTTCTTTGAATCTACTTATGAAAAACATAACTATTAATGCTTTATTGACATGAATATTCTTTTATTGACATCCTCTTTCTTCTTTTTTCTTTTTTGTTTTCTTTATCCCCATTTTTACATTTTGGACATCTTTATTACCTTTTTCTGTCTTTGATTTCTGTCCATTCCATTATGAAGTGACAACGATTTATTAACTCAAACTAGAACAATTGCAATGTCATTGGTGAAATGTGCCAGCAGTGACACTCAAGACCAGTACAAGCTGGTCAAAGATATATCTTTCTGAAAACCACCTGTACTTAAACAGACTTAAAAGAGAATCAACAATTTTATAATATATTAAATAGAAAAGAATTTATGCTATTATGTATTCTAAAAGGGTATTAGAAACCCTGTACACTTCTTGATTGGCTGCTGTGGTAATATGTTGCCATAAAGCAAAGTGGGTGCACTTGGATTTCCAAAAACACATTCCTTAAACCTTGTGCACAAGGGCAGACTTGAGTACTGACCCTTTGGAGGTCAGGATTTTCAAATGCAATTTTATCTTTTTAGCTACTTTTTGACAGAAAATATAAAAATTGTTTTAAATAAGTTAACCTTTGGTTTCACAATGTGTTGGCACAGATTTTTCCCCCCAGTGGCCCACTTTTTGCCTACTAGCTCCTTGACTGATTTTTTTTAATATGTTTTAAAATAGTTTATAACCCAGATTGGCCATCATCTTGTGCTTTAGCATCTCAATTTTCCAGTTCTCATTAACCCTCTTCTATGATAGCACAACTTCAAGGCCTACCTCACTCTGGCTATTATTTTAGTTTCTGTAACTTTAGAGAAAAGTTTGGGTCTCCCATCTCCCCAACTTAATATTTTAAATTTAGATTTAGAGATAACTTGAATGTTACTTTCTTTTCCTTGGAAGTGGCATTTATCCTTCTGAAATGTGTGAGGGTTGCACCACTGGTATGATTTTAAGGAATAAAAGAAGAGGTAATTTTTTTGGTTAGTTGAACAGATACTTCTCTTATGATTCCCTATAAGGACTTAATGTCCCTTGAATACTTGGGAGATGTTTTCTTATAAAAGTAGTGAAGTTAAATCTGAGAAATCCCAGATGGCCATAGGAGGCAGGGGCTGGAGCTAAATAAGCATTAGGCAGGGAGAAGCAACAACTTACAGATAAAAGCAGAAAAAAGAATTCACATTTTAAGCTAATTTTAAAAATTCAGTGATGAGGAACAAAAGTGATCTCTAGAGAATGTTGCCAACTAAATTCTTTTGAATTTTAAAACACACACAGAGCTTTGGCATAATTTAGTAAATGCATAAAGATTCTATAGGGAGGACTTGGCTGTTACTTGAAGTGATTGCAGGTCTTTGCTCTTGGCCTTGTAGCACACTTGATTCCTGGCATACACATCCTAGCATAATATATAACAATATGGCTTCTTCACCTAGTACAAACATAAGTACTATGCTCTTCATGGTTTTGTAAAAAATAAAAATAAAAAAGGCAGTAATGCATGTATTATACTCTGAAAGTTGATTCATTATGCTTTACATAAGTGGTAAAGGCTGTATTGCTTTGCACTGTTAATTATGAACAAGAAATAAAACAAATTTGAAGATAGTATTCTGGGCATATTATATGTTATACTGAAAAAAAAATCACAAAGCAGTTTCTAGACATTGTGTGGCTCTTTCACGTTTGAGTTTGTGAGTTTTCCCCAAACTTTGTTTTCATTTAGAAATGTTTCTATTTCCCCATTTTTCTTTTATTTGTCTTCTTCACCCTTTTACACCCTAGTTCTAGCCTCAGTTTTACCCAAAGTTGATTTGAATTACACCAGATTGCAGCAAGCAGAGAAGGCGCAAATGGACACTGAAGATGAGGACAAGAAATATCTTCAAGAATGTCAGAGTAAATTCGACAGTTTGCAGAAACAAATCTCCCAAAAGGAGAAACAGCTGTGAGTATTTCACTCTTGGAAACAAATACTTATGTTAACATCCTTCTCCCCCACTATGGTGTTTCCCCCCGCCTCACTTAATGGTAGAATACCTACATTTTTGTTTATTTAATTATGCTGGCTAGATTGTTCTACTTCAAAAATAAAAAAAAATAGAAAACATAATTGTGATAAAACTTATATTTTTGCTCCCTTTATTATTTATAGAGTACTTTCAACTGTCTTGCTGTCTTCTTGCTCAAAGAGAGTTTTATTCCTCCTGCTATTCTTGAACATTAATCTGATGGACGTTATGTTTCTAGATACTGAGGATAATAGGCCTTTGTAATTCCAAGGACCTTATATTATCAAAGAACATGATGTTTTCTGAGAGCTTTTTTATTAGTACTTTATGTGATAGATCTATATATCACGAGTTAGGAAAGATGTCAGTATATGTCACTGAGTTGAAAAAAGCAAGTTAGAGATAGTATGCTAAGTATTATCTTATTTTTTAAATAAAATTAAAACTATGCATATGTGTATATTTACTATACACAGAAAAGAGCTTGAAGAATACAGATTCTGGGAAATAATTATCTCAAGACAGTGATGACAGATTGACAGAGGCATTTGAGTTTTCACTACTGGTATCAACATTTTACTACTTTAAGGGAAGTGTGGAAGTGTTACCTCCACTTAGGTCTTTTTAATCTCTACCCTTTACAGTATAATTTGCTTAAATATTTCTTCTGTGTAATATTGAGAACCACATCAGACCATGTTACAGTTTGTGCTTCAACTATTAAACATAATTTTAAAAACTCTCTATTGTTCTGTCTTTGTTCCTGATGCTCCAAGTTTCCTTCTTTGTGTCTGAAGATCTTTATTTAGCCATTCTTTTAGGGTACGTTTGTTGGCAACAAATTCTGTTAGTTTTCTTTCATCCAAGGAGTTCTTGATCTCACTTTTATTTCTGAAGGATATTTTCAGAATATCCTTGGAATTCTGAGTTGACAGTTCTTTTCTTTCGGCACTTGAAAAGTGTTGTGCCACTTTTTTTTTTGGTCTTCACAGTTTTTGATGAAAAGTAGACTGTCATTTGAATTATTGTTCCTTTTAATTACCCTCAGGATTTTCTTTGGGTTTATCCTATTTGGGCTTTAGTCAGCTTCTTGGATCTTTAGGTTTATCTTTGCCAGATTTGGAATATTTTCAGCCATCATTTCTTCAGGTATTTATTTCATATCTGCCTGCTTTTCTCCTCTCCTCTGGGACTCTGATATCATGAATGTTATATCTTTTTTTTTTTTTAATAGTCCCACAGGACCCTGATACTCATTTCTTCTTCTTTCTTTTCTTTTTTTTTTTTTTTTTTTCTTTTTGGTCTATTTTCTGTCTGTTGTTCAGATTGGGTAGTTTCTGTTGTTCTGTTTTGAAGCTCATTCATTCTTCATCATCTTAATTCTTTTGAGCCCATTCAGTGAGATCGTATTTTTCAGTTCTAAGATTTCCATTTGACTGTTTATATTTCTTTCTCTCTTTTCTCCTGTCCAAAATTTCCTTCCTTCCTTCCAAAACTTCCTATTTATTAATTTGTCTCAAGCATATTCTTAATTGGTCGTGGGAGCATTTTTATGATGGCTGCTTTAGAATTCTTGTCAGTTAATTTCAACATCTGAAATGTTGCTGTCTGTTGTTTTTTCTCATCCAAGTTGAACTGTTTTCTCGGTCTTGGTACGACAGGTATTTTTCAGTTGCACTATGGATTTTGAGACTGTACCTTACTTAAATCTTAAGTTTTAGGAATTCTCTACTGAAACCACACCAGCAGGGGAGTGTGGACACTGACCCTTCATACCACCTGGGGGTAGAGGCCCAGGACCATCCTGGATGCAATGGAGAAGGCTTCCTAACTACTGGGCAGGGATTGAAATCTGTGCTTTCCACTCAGTCTCCATTGACACTATGGGGAGAGAGAGTGGTGCCTTGTTACTGATGCAGGGGGATAAAATTCTGGGCTCCCCATGTGACTTCCACTAACACCATACAGGTGGATGGGGAGAGAGATTATTGTTGGGTGGTGGTAAAGTCGAGGCTCCCCACTTGGCCTTCTCTGATACTACCACAGTGGGGATTGGGAGGGACACCTCATTATTGCCACATAAGGCTGGAAATCTAGGCTTCCCACATAGCCTTTGCTGACAGTGGTTGGGGGTGGGAGTGGTATGGTTTTTTCCTCTGATGTTTTGCTGGAACTAACATTTATTGTTGAAAAGTTTTCTATCATGCTAGACTGCCTGTTGCTAGCTCTTTGGCAGGAGAGAATAGGCTTTTCTTGGGGCTTTCTCCATCTGTGCCCGTTGCTGTTTGTGGGTTATAGGCTTCAACACCCAATATGAGCTATATAAGAGGCAAAAAGAGGACTCAGGGAACTCATAACCATGTTATGCCTTGAATCCTGGAGTTTCTAGCTAGTCTGCCTTCTCTCCCCCTTTCAGTCTTATGTTTGTTTACATATAATGTCTAGGGTTTTTGGGGTTTTTTAACTGTACTTAGTTGGAGAGATAGGTAGAAATGTGTTTACTCCATATTGTCCAGAAGCAGAATTAAGTTCCTTTTATAACTACCACAAAAGTAACATATTGAGAAAGTGTTACATAGAATAAGGCTTTAGGCCAGGGGATATATTACCTTGCTTGGAAATTTGCATGATTTGTACATTCCCCCCACCCCCCAAAAAAAACACTCAGCAAACAAACATTTTTTCTTAATTTTAAGACTTTCACAAAAGTCTTAGAAACAGAAATCACAAGGAACATTAAGTCATCAAGTTTATTAATGGTGCCAAGGGTTTTGTTGTTTAAATCCCTGTGCCCTGCCAGATGGAAAAACATGAAAAGTAAGATTGGAACACTTTGCCAGTCAATAGAATACAATCTTGAAACTTTAGTACTCTGTGTTACTGAATCACTTTTCTAGAGTTTGACGAAGCTGATACTTACTCTGCAGTGATGCAGCCATTTGATCCTTGCCCAAAGGATGACCCAAATAATGCTCCAGGGACTGTGTCCTTCCCTTACCCAATAAGACTTGGGTATAGCTGCAGAGAGCTGTTTGTCCCTGCTGAAACTGAAAGTAATTTTCTCAGTTGGTGCCATTTTGGTAGAGCATAAACATGTTAACGACTTTGGAGATTGGGGGAATTCCCTGATGGCTCAAAAAAATTGGGACTGTTTCTATAGAAATAAGCAGTTAGGATTTTGTCCAAGAAAAACAAATTCCATTTGTTCCCCTAAAATGGAAATAACTTTTTTGGTGTCTGGTTATGAAAATATTACATGTTCTGGCTAAATGTGAGAAAATGTGGAAAAAAGTGAAGAAAACAGAAATTGGATATACCTTTTTTTTTTTTTAACATTTTGATGAGCATTCTTTTTTTCCCAAGGCATAGATTTTTTTGTTTTGTTTTGTTTTTAGAAAGTGTCATGTGACATACTCTTTAGTATTTTGTCTATTGTATTTACTACATCACGGACATTGTATAATATTAATTAGTGTAAGTCTACACTATCACATCTCAGTTAACCCAAAGGAGTCATTTAGCTTGAAAAATTTGCTTTATTGTTTGAGTTTGCATATCTTTGATCACTAGTGATGGCCTTTTGTATTTTTTTTGTGAATTGCCTGTTCATATCATCTATTTATTTTCTCTGAGGTGTTCAGCTTTAATATTTATTTTAAAGAGCTTTTAATATATTTACTCTAGGTCTTTCACATATAGTGAAAATGTTTTCTAAATTTATAGTTTATGGGGGCTGGGGGTGTATAGCTCAGTGGTAGAGCACATGCTTAGCATGCATGAGGTCCTGGGTTCAAATTCCCAGTACCTCCATTAACAAAAATAAAAAACCAAACAGTGTTTGCAGAAGAACACACTTTAAAAAAAAAAAAACACACTATATATAAACTTATCTATTTATTTATTTTTAAACTTTGTTCATAGTGATTTTTTCATTTAGGCATTTTACATTTTTTTGTAGATATATTTTCCCTTTTCTTCCTTTATAGTTTTTGCCTTTGGTGGTCAACATGTGTTTTAACAATATATTTAAAATAACTTAAAAACAAAAATTTTCCTTTGATTTTTCACTCAGTTTTTTCTGATTCAGGATGGTGAGGCTGCTCAGCAAGGCACTCTATACTGTGCTTACTTCAGTGTTAGTAACATGAACCTGTCCATCTGCATCCCTTTTAAATTTGTGGTGAAATAGTATTTATAATAGTTTTTTAGTTCCATTTTGCAGTATCTTGTCTCTTCAACTTGAATTATAAAATCTAAAATTTACTTCACTGAAAAAAAGTTTGGCTGTAGATGGAAATGCTAACTTTATGAGGAAACAAAAATAATCATAATATTAACATAAAAATATTAAAATAATGTAGTACTGTGATAGTCTCAATATTACAATATTGTAATTAAAATGTAAAGTATTAGTAACTATAGTATTATTAGTCTATGCCTCACCTGTTAGAACTATTTATGAGCAATAATTATTGAAATTATTTTTGGGGTTATCCTACAATGTAAGAATTTGACTACTTTTGTTTTTCCAGCTATCACCTGTTGTTTGAATGATGACAGAAATAGTGCTTTCAAATGTGAACTGGCATTTCCAGGCAGTGTGGAGTTGTCCCCAGTGTCTCCTTGGTCTTAGATCTGTCCTGTAATTGGTCAGCTGCCAACAGTAATCTACAAAGTAGCACTTGGTACTAGGGCTGATTATTCTGTTACTGGTATTTAATTGATTTGGTGGTTGCTGTAATTCTTATGTCAGAACAGTATTTTTCCTTAGTTTCTTGTAAAAATTTTTCTCATGGCACAGAACATGTAAATAACTAAAACCCTGTATTTCTCTCCTTGATTCCATTCCTAAGATGTAACCAGTTTTAATAGTATTGTGTGCCCTTTCCCAGGCATTTTCTATGCTTATACAGCATTTATGTATACAGAATTAATAAACGACAAGTTATCATTTAGCAAGGGGTTTTTGTGATCAACAAATTAACTGACACTTTGAGATCTGAAAACCCTATGCTACTGAACTTGTTTTCTAAAAAATATTTGTGAAAGAAAATACCTGAAGAAATGCATTACAAAGGCGGAAGTCATCAAAGAAATGCTCTTAAAGAATACGTACAACTGTCATGTAAGAAATAGCACTGAGTTTTTCTGTATGATTTGTCATTCAAGGGTGCAGCTGGAAACCGATTTGAAGATTGAGAAGGAATGGAGGCAGACTTTGCAGGAGGATCTTCAAAAGGAGAAAGATGCCTTATCTCATCTTAGAAATGAGACCCAACAAATCATTAGTCTTAAAAAAGTAAATAATGGTGGTAAAACTTTTAAAGTTCTGTGTTGATGAAAGTCATTTAAAAAGAATCAAATCATAATTTATGTTTATACCAAGGAAACAGAATATACTGGTCATCTTTAAAAATATCACTCAGGAGATTAAATAAGTGGAAAATGGTTGGTAGTCTAGAGCAGCTATGAAAGAGCTTTGGACATGTAGTTCTATCTTTTATAAAACGCCAAAGGATACATATTCCTATCCTTTAATGGTGTGTATACAATGTGAAGTTTTCTTGTTTCTTTTAAATTGCATTTTCTCTTATTGTTTTGAAGGAGTTCCTTAACCTCCAGGATGAAAATCAGCAGTTGAAAAAAATATATCACGAACAGGAGCAAGCTCTTCAAGAACTTGGCAACAAACTTAGCGAGTAATTTCTCTTTTTTCCTTCAACTAACTAGTCATTGACTTTTATAAAGGTATGAGTGTGCCAAACCAAGTAGGCAGGAAAGTTTAAATATAGAAAAGATATGAATTACTAAAAACAAAACCAAACAAAAACTTTAAAGATTAACAAATAAGGGTGTGGATTGGAGAGATTTTGTTAAAAGTTAGGTTCATTTTTAGTAGATCTTAGCTCTAAACATTTTCTGGTAGATGAATTCTAAGACTTGTTTAATTTCCTCAAATCAGAGAGTTCAGAAGTTCATTTAATATATTTTTCTCAGAGCAAAAGCCAAATTTTCAAAATACCTGGAGAGAGGTTTTTCAGACTGTCGAGAAAAGGAGCCGGGGTTGTGAAAAGTGGAGGGTGCTTTATGTCATCCTGAGTTGGGCTTAACTTCATACAAAGTGGTAGTTCTGTTGCAGTAAAGTGTTACTGGGTTCCTCTAAAGACAAGAAGGAGAAGTGGCATTCTGTCTTCCTCATATTTTCCTCCTTGGTCCACATGGTCTGTGTTGTGGATTAGCTTCATCTTTGTGCCCTGATTGAACATATTGCCAAGTATCTGGGGCAGATTCTGGAAGTTTAATTTAGTATTGAATGTTCCAGTGTCACTCTAAGAAAAAAAGTAGTGTCACTTTAATACAGAAAAATAGAAGAAAGCTACCATGACCTATAGTCCTATCACCTGTCTTTGATGTTTTATATGGTTAGAAAATTTAGATAGCACCAAAAGGTATAAATTAAACAATTGCCTTCCTTCTCCCAAGTATCAGTCCCTAAAGTTAGCTAACCTCAGAACAAATCTATATATAAGGATCTTATTACATATAGAGATATGATTATTAGCAATATACATGTTATATATATATATTGTAAAAATTAAACTCTATTGAAATCATACTGGAATGGAGACTTAATTGCTGAAGATGGGATTCCATTAAGAAGTCTTGAGACCAATTACCAAGGGCATAAGAAAGAGTAGTTCACTGAACCACAAAAGGAAGTATCAGCTTAAAAGATGAAGATGTTTTTTCTACAGATTCAGAGGACAGTTGGCATTGTGATTCCGATAAGCAAGATTTTTATTCTAATCTGGCATCCATTTATTGAGCACTTTGAGCCAGACTGGTGCTTATTTCTCATTTATTCATTTGACAAATACTATGTGCCAGGCATTATTCTTAAGTGCTAGGAACTCAACCGTGAACAATCTCCACAACAAAAAATTAACTATGTTTACATTTATTAATATTAAAGCAGATTAGTTAAACAAGGAGTGTGTGTTACTTTTCACTCCTCTCCCACTCAGTGCTAGGGACTTCATGGTTGTATTAAAGGCATGATCAATTGAATGTCCAGATAGCTAAATTCAGACTTCTGTTGTTTGCCTTCTTCCTTTAGTCTGGTTCATTGATTCTCAAATTTTAGTTAGCAAGAAAATGACTGCTCAAGGTTAGATAGCGTCAAAAATCTATACTGAACTTTATGGGCTATTTAAGGATTTTTCAAGGGTTATTTTGACTACTAAATTTTTCCCTAGTATACTAACTGCATGCCTAATCCCTGTGTAACTGCACCATACGCAATTTCTTCTGAAATTTGTGTTTTTTTGTTTTGTTTTTACTAAATATGTGTTGAGATTTTTCTATTATCATTACATAAAAATATTCCATAGCACGAATGTGCTTTAATTGAAACTCTTTCTAATTCTTTTCTTTTATAAACATACTGCTGAATCCTTATATTTGTGTTGCTGTATCTTGATATACTTTAATGAGCATATCTGAAGAGTCAGTTCCTAGAGGTGGTTGCTGGGCCAAAAAGAATGTGCTTTAGAATTTTTTCAGTATGGTGATGGACGATAACTGGACTTTTGGTAGTGATTACTCTGTAGTGTATGCAGATTTTGAACTACAATGCTGTATACCTGAAACTTAGATAACAAAAAAAAAGCAAAAAAATTTTTCATACTGCCAAATTACCCACCATCTTCAATGTTAGATCCCCTCTAATAGTAGGAGAGAGTGCCTGGTTTTGCTCCTCTGATAGTTGAAAATCTTAACTGTTTCGATTTGTATTTCTTTAACTGTGAGCAGGCTTGCACATCTATATTTGTGTTCCATTTGTATTTGTATTTTATTTATTTGTAGTTTTCTATAAACTCCCTGTTCATATCCTTTGCATAGTTTTGGGGTTGGATTGCTCATCTTTTTCTTACGGGATCTTTGTAAGTTAATTGTTAAACCCAGTGTACATCTTTTTTCCGAGTTTGTCTGTTGTTTTATAATTTCATTTTTGATAATGTTTTTTCTTCGCTAATGATTGAATTTTTATGATGCATATTTATTAGTTTTCCTTTATTGCCTCTAGGACCATAATCCTTAAGATGTGGGTAGGATCAATTTTGAGTCAGAACGTATTTTATCCTCTCTCAACTCTGGTTCTCTTCTGCAGTGACAAGAATTTAATCAGGGCTGGAGAGACCAGTGGCCTCTAGCAGATATCATTTTATCTGCTGCAATACTTAAAAAATTTTTTATTGAAGTGTAGTTGATTTACAGTGTTGTGTTAATGCTGAAACACTTTTGCTCTTCCTCTTCATCCTTGTACTCCCATGATTATATGTTATCAGATTGAAATTAAGTAAAAACAAATTATTCTCTAATACACAAGATGATGACTATCTCTAAAAATTTATTGTGTGCACATTTTATTGTCTCTTTTCTTTATGTCAAGAGAAAAGATACTACTAATGTACTAAATAAACCTCTGGAGGTAAATTAGCAGCATGACTAATTCAGCCATTGCTGTGAGTCACTTTCAGACAAGAAAAAAATGTATTTATGATGAGGGACTGAGGTTGAACCAGTACTTTTTAACCTTTGCTTCTAATTTACCAGAATTGGCTTTAGGGTTTTTGTAGACCATTTGGGTGTTGCTTAAAATGGGGTTGGAGGGGGAAGGTCATGCAGGATAACGTGAAACATTTAATTTTGTTGAAGGGGAACATTAATATTTAAGAAAGAGTAGTTTTTTAACTTACCATTCAAGATCTGCATTTTCAAGTTACGACTAAATTTAAAAATTAGTATTCATTAATATCACTCACAGGAATAAATATCCGCCTACAGTTTACCAGCTGTGTGACCTAGAGCCGTTTGTTTAACCTCTTAAAGCCCATTTCTCCATTTATAAATTGGAGAGTTATAAAATCCCTATAGGATTCTTTTTCTGATTAACAGAATAAGTATGTGAAAGCATCTAGCACAGTACCTTTCCTCATTGCAACCAGACTATCAGTTTTCCTGTTTTTAAGATGAGCAGGCTGGATCTGACAATTACTCTCCAGTGCTTACATTCTGAACCAGCAATTTTAAATGTAAATAATTAACTGTAATTAGAAAAATACTTTTAATAATGAAATATTTACTCTTAATTGGTTTATTGAGGGATTCTTAATAAGGAGAAATTTTGATAGATTTTTGAAAGGCTTTAAGTGTTAGTCTGTCTACTACAATTGTAACTTATTCAGAATAACTAATCTGAGGATTAAAGAAATGAAAATAAACTTGAACTATTCATATTTGAAGAAAACATGGAAAATGTGAAATATTAGGATTAAATATTCAAGGAAGAAAACCTAGATCCATCTGTGTCATAATGACATAATGATATAATGACTGTTTAAAATAACTGAACTATGAAAACAGCTTTTCCCTTTATCCTCATCAAGGCTTAAATTCCAACAAGAAAAACTTTTAGTTTAAAAAGAAATTACTAAATAAACAACAAGGTCCTACTCTATAGCACAGGAAACTATATTCAATAGCTTGTAATAACCTATAATGAAAAGAATATGAAAAAGAAAAGCATATAATTGAATCACTATGTTGCATACCAGAAACTAACACAACATTGTAAATCAACTATACTTCAATAAAAAAAAGAAATGACCAGATTAAAAAAATAAAAAATAATTTCCTTTAATTTTTATTTTTTAATTTATTAAGACTCTTTCAAATGTAGTATTCTATAAATACTATTCTTTCCATATAAAGAAACTTATACATTTTTTTCCCCTCAAAGCAGGAGTTTCAGAATTATCAGAGGCTTGTATAATTTATGGGAGTTTTCTTATAGTGTCATAATTGATTGTATCACATTTATTATATTCTTTTGTTTTATTTTGACCCTTCTCTATGCTTATTCTCATGCCACAGTCAAATATTTTCACACACTTCAATACATATCCCTAAGCAAAATTTAGTTTTAATGAATACTATAGACATCTGTTTCCTGTCTAGGATGAGGAGAAGGTGTAAGCTGTTCTTGTACATTGTGTTTATTGGGGCTGTAGGTGATACTCTCTACTCTCTTTAGGATACTTTGGCAGTTCGTGTCTGGGGGGCAAGCTTTCTAGAGTCCGTATTTGTGAATAAAGGCATTTTAAGCGAAATATATCAACGTCAGGAAATTTTCATAAAGAAGATATTTCCATAGTGAATCCCATTAAGCTATTTTCTGTCCACATGCAGTTTTTCTTTATGGCAGTTACTGTTTTGGCCATTGTTCCAACCAGCAGCAGTTTTCTTTGGGTACATTTTGTAGATACGAATTTAGCCAAGAAAACTGGATTGGTCTGTTAGTATTTTTACATGGTGTAATTTTGCATTGATTATTCCCATTGTGAGAGTCATCGTGAGCTAGATAAAAGACTCGCACTTTGTTTTTATGTCTTGGAATAAAGAGCATTTGTAGCGCGAACAAGTGCATACTGCTCCACTTCAGGAACAGAGGCTTTACTATTTTATGTGCCTTTTGATCCAGTAATTTCATTTCTAAGTTCTTATCCTAAGAAAAATAATACAAATGTTTTGGCCATTTCACTTTTAATGGACAATTTAGTGGTGAAAACTTGGAAAAATTTGAACGTTCAGCAGTAGATAATTATGTAAACTATGTACTTCATATTCTTTTTCATAGAATACCATGTAACCACTTAACAATGTGGCAGGTACTTAATAACAAGTCAGTAACTCCAAGCCTTTCAGGATATTGTTAAGTTGTATGGGAAACTACGTAAATAATGGTTCTATTTGAAATACACATACTCATTGGTGTGTAGAGATTATCATCTTTGGGTAATGGGATCACAGATAATTAAATATTGCTATGTATAACCTGTATCTTCACTAACATGTATTTTCAAAAAGTGAAAAAGTATCACAACTATATTTTCCTTAATATTTCCACTCTTACCACTGTTTTGCAGCTGCTAGAGAAATAGTGTGCCTAATGGTTAACATATGGGGTTTGGGGTCACAAAGGCCAGGGTTTGAATACTGGCTTCCCCAGTTGCCACCTTGTGACTTTGTATAAGTGACTAAACATCAGGTCTCACTTTTTTCATCTTTATAATGAATGGATGGTATTTTTTTGTTTTTTGTTTTCAGTGGAGGTACTGGGGATTGAACCCAGGACATCGTGCATGCTAAGTACATGCTCTACCACTGAGCTATACCCTCTGCGCCCCCCTATAAGTGTTTTTGAAGATTAAATGAGATTATGCATGCAAAGTTTATAGCATAGTGTCTGGCTATTATTATCATGACCACATGAAAATGCCAATATTCTTTCTTTAAAAAAGTAAATTTTAAAACTCAAAACTATTTTTGGTTTAGGACATTTAGGAAATATACGAAAATGTTAAATATAACCCCACTAGCCAGAGAAGACTGTTAAAATCATGCAGTAGGTACAATTTTATATGCTATGAAAAATCACTACCTTTCCAGTAAATTACTAGATGTTCTGTATTTAAATATGTGTATTGAAATTTGGACCTATTTGTAATCTTTTCAGATCAAAACTTAAAATAGAAGATATAAAAGAAGCCAACAAAGCCTTGCAGGTGAGTAGAATTGTTTTCCTCAAGTTGGAGGGAAATGGATATATGTGAAAGTCTCCAATAGAAGGTAAAGCCTTGTGTACTATTATTGAATGCCAGGCAGAGCGCTGAATGGGGAGCTTGTACAGTGGGGATCCAGCTCTTCCCTTTACCTTTAGAATCACATTATTAATATTTCTCTTGTTGGAAATAATTTTGTCCACTTACCTACAACGTGTGACATGATAGAGGGAAACTGAATTTGAGAATCCTTAAGTTCCTGTACCAATCTGTTACTAGTTTTTGACCTTCATCAGGTCACATATCCCCATGGAGTCTCAGTTTCCTCTTCTTAAATGGGCTTATGATTTTGTGTATAGTTGCTTTGAATATTGAGTAGGTTAATATATGTGAAAATTATTTGGTACTGTTTATCAGTATATGGTTCTGAATGTATCTGGATGCAAGAATCCCTTTACAACACAGGAGAAAATAGAGTATGTGAGTACTTCAATGATAGATGACTTCCTGCTGCACAAGTTACCCATTTTGTGTATCCTAAAGTGTTATGTGAAGGTAATTTAAAAAGTCAAATAGTACTGGAAAGACTTAAAAAAAAAAAAAAAAAAAAAGCAGTCTCTTGTTTTTCATCCTCTTGTTCCTTCTCCACCCCAGCTCCTGCCACCAGAAGGGAGCTGCTTTCAGTTCTTTTGGTTGTTTCTTCTGGCATTTATTCCCCTATTTCTTAAGTACTATGCAGTATATACTCGTCACCCTTAATTTATTTAAACTCGTCTGTTGCCTGGTTAACATGGTGGATGAGGAATTTTGCTCACTTGCACCCTGGTCTTTCTTCTCTTCACTTCCCAGTGTATTTAAGTTTTTGTGAAATTCACTTACTGTGTATTTTTATTACGACTATTTTTATTGTTCCTTGCTGGGTCAAAGAGAATATTGCAATCATACTTTCTTTCTTGAACTACTTTTTGTTTCCTATGGAGTTATTTGCCCCCCTCCACCCCCACCCTTTTTAAAGTTTAGTTGTATTTGAGCATCTGAGTTTTCCTATACCTTCAAACACTTCTATAAAATGCTTCATGATACAATAATTGGTTAGTTCTTTTTTTCCCCTTGAAGTCATCTCTCCTGGAGCCCCCTGCTTTACTGCTCCTGTGTGGTCTGGCCACTCTTGTCCTCGCATTTCCCTTTGCTGTCATTCATTCTTTGTTTTTTGTTTTTTTTTTTTTTTTTACATTTTTTTATTGAGTAATAGTCATTTTACAATGTTGTGTCAAATTCTAGTGTAGAGCACAATTTTTCAGGTATACATGAATATATATATATTCATTGTCACATTTTTTTTCCACTATGAGCTACCACAAGATCTTGTATATATTTCCCTGTGCTATACAGTAGCTGCCATTCATTCTTAACATTCCCTTTACCCTTCTTATATGTTAGAGCTGCTGTTACTGGAAACCCCACAACTTCATTCTTGGTTTACTCCCTTGTTTTGGGCAATGCTTCCTTCAGTAGCCTCTTACTTGCTCATTTTTCTTTTCTGAAACAGCATCCGGTTATTTTATCCCTGAAGATATTCATTATAGTTTCTCTAAAGTTTTCTTTTGCAACTGCCATTCCTTATTTCTTCTAAATTCTATCCTCGGGTTTGTTTCTTTGGCTCGAGTACTACTTCATGCCAAATTATTCCTCAAATGTTGGATAATCTCCCAATTTCTATAAAAGGCACAGAAAATCTTGGAAGTACTATGTGTGTTGGTTAGGTCAATGGGGGTGGGTTGTTATAGACAGGTAGGCCTCAACCGTAGAGAAATCTGTTAACTACCAAACTGTTGGGTATCATCTCCAAATAATGTTAGTATCTACAGGACTTCTCTCTGGGACAGTTGAGTTTCCTGAGAGAAGGGTCCTCTAATAGCCTGTTTGGCAGATTTAAGTTGGGTGGCTGACATTCTGGAATTGGGCAGAGAAAAATAGCCATTTATTTGCAGAGTATTAGCTTGCTCCCTTCTAGTTTTGGTTCTGCTTGTAAATAACTGTTTCATAGAGGAAGCAACTTCAGCTCTCCAGATCTCAAGTTTTCTTACCTGTAAAGTGAGAGCGCTATATGTGCTGATCTCTGAGGTCCCTTCCAGCTGATATACTAGGCCTACCCTATAGTGTACAGCTTTTCTCCTTGGGAAAGGGGCAGAGTAATTTCAAACTAAAATAAATCTGGAAATAAGGTTGGAAGGCCAACCTTGATGACAAAAGGTGACTTCTGAATCTAATGATGCTGCTTGCAAATCTGTTTCACGTCAGGCTCTCCATGCCTTACAAATATAGCTAGGCAAGAAGCAAAGCTGCTTCCACTAGGGGTGGCTTTGAGACATTTCGGCAAATCATTTTCCTTTTCATGGTGTTCATCAAGTTGTATTGGATTATCTTTAAGGCTTTAAACAATTTTTTTAAATTGCTTTAAAAAAAATTCCATGATTCAAGGTCGTATGATTATTTGTGTTTGTCTGATATGAGCTATCTAGTTTTTGTTTAAAAGCCTTCACTTAATCCTGTTTTCTGAGGAGCTGTAGACTGCCTCAAGTGCATAACCCAACACCATTTGTCTTACCTCTGCTATTATCAGATAATAGGTGCTAGTTATTAAGACTGTCTGTGAAGTAAAAATATCTAAAATTAACCTTGGGATCTTGATCTGTGAATGCTTAGTTATCTTTCTTCAAAGAATTCTGCCGTCAGAAAAGGCTTCCAAGAAAACTCAGGCTTTTGAGAACCTATCTGTGGGCTTTTTTGCTTGGCAGATTTTTCTCTCATTAGGTATAAAGGTCCTGTGCCTTCGAGGTACACTTTTGAAGGTGGCACTTGCTCCATCTCCCAAGTTGGAATCAATTATACTTGGTTCTTTGGAAGCAGTGGCAATGTGGCTTAGTCTGGACTGTTTCCAAAAAAGGAACATGTGATGAGATTAATCAGAAGCACTGAGAACTCTTCTTTCACCTGGGTCTCTCATTATTAAACTGGCACCATCTAACAAAGCTGCTTTCATAGGGAAAAGAATGTACTTTCTAGCCAAGAGCTTGGTTAAGAATGAGTCAAGTTAGAAATTTGAGGTATCAAGTTAACCTCTGCCTGTTTAAGACTTCTTACATACATTCTCTACTAAGGTTTACACAGTAACTACTAAATTTGTGAATTACAGAAATTAATAGCCACGTAAAACTGAACTTAAGGTGAAGTCTTACTTAAAATAATGAACTCAAACATCTGATTTTCAAATTCTCTTCAAATTTTGTGGACTGTGTATAAGGTATATATAATGCCAGACTCATATGCATTTCACATAGTGAAAATTTATCCTTAGACTAGATATTCCTTAAAGTTCTTCTTAAAAATAATTGCCAACCGTGATAGTTTTTTGTTAAAAACATTTTGTCATGGAAATGTTGAAACATACTCAGTTGTATAGAAAAGATTAAAAATGAACCATTACTCAACTTCATTATTTATCAATATATGGCCAGTCTTGTTTTATTTATATTCAACCCACATTCCTTTTTTCTCACAGATTATTTTGAAGCAAATTCCACACTTAATCTCAGATAGATTAGTAAATTATGTATCTGTCAAAGAAAATGACTCTTTCGTTTTGTCTCTATATATATTCCTATAAAATGCTCTTGGTTGAAAATGTTTTCACGTGTAACTTTTAGTTACCAATCTTAGCATTAATATTGACATTTTTCCTCGTACTAGGGACTGGTTTGGTTGAAAGACAAAGAAGCAACACATTGTAAACTTTGTGAAAAGGAATTCTCACTCTCTAAGAGAAAGGTAAGGGATGTAGGAAGTGAGTCCAAATGTTTTTGTGCAAGTATGGCTTCTAGTTTTATTCATAAAGTTTTTTCTTTCGTTTTTCCATTTGATAGCACCACTGTAGAAACTGTGGGGAAATTTTCTGTAATGCTTGCTCTGACAACGAACTGCCTTTGCCTTCTTCACCAAAGCCAGTACGGGTTTGTGATTCCTGTCACGCATTACTGATTCAAAGATGCTCATCTAATTTGCCGTAAGACTCCAGAACTAAAATACTTATGTATGAAAAAGTACCTACCATGAAAGTTACATATGAACATGTATACAACATATTCAGATAGCCCTTTTTGAGCAGCTTTCAAACAGCATTGATACCAGTTTTACCTTCCAAATATTCAATTTATGGGAATTATAAATTATATAATTTGATATTTCCTTCCCATTATTCAAAAAGAATTTAAGAGGGCATGCTTTCAAGTAACTTTAGCCTGATTGCTGTAATCACGTTAATCTTTTCTTAATGCCATTGAGAGGCCAGATAGCATAGCTAACACACATTTGCCTTATTTTGTAAAGGCCTTCTTAAAGAAAACAGGGCTTCAGATTGTTTTATTTTCCACATTATCAAATTGGTATTTGATGGTGCCTGTAATTTTCTAAATGCACTTTAAAGCTTCTCACAGTTCTCAGCGGAAAGATTGGAAATAACGTATTTTAGAAGTATAAGTATTCCAACTTAACAGATTTTTCATTAGCTTGGTAAGATTTCAACCTATTATTTGCCCCCCCTTTGCCCATTATGCATTGGAAAAGACCTTCCCCCTCTTAAGTCAATGTTGTATTTGCTGATAACTTTCAGACACAGTGCTTTGAGAGGTATTATTTTCCCTCAACTCTTTTTTGAAAGGAAGTTAAAATTCCATATGCGTTTCTTAGGGAGGGCTCACACCCCTTCTTAAAAGTTGAAACATAAATCCTCCCCTAGAAAAGAATGTATCTGTTAACAGGGATTACAGGCCCGATTGATTCTCCTCTAACTTTAAAGGGGAAATCTAAAATGCAGTTAAACTTTGCCTTTGATATGACAGACTTGAGTGAAGTTTTATGCTACATTTCCATTCCAGTAACTTTTAGGAAGCATTACACTGTAGCAGTCCCACTATTACAGTATATATATGGAGTAAATTCACCGTATACTGAACACTTAAGCCAGGGTCCAGAGTAGATGTGGTCTCAGCCCTACCATTAAATACATACTTGGACTATTTCAAGCATGAAAATCAAAAAACACTAATCTGTTATATTGCTTATAGCATACCAGGAATTCATTATGTAAAGTTATTCTTGTGTAACTAACCATTTAACAGCATCATGAGATTTTGTCTCATTTCAGTCATGCACTTTTGTCTGTGAACCTTCCAAACTTGTAAGTATCGTTCATGTATTACTAGGAGCATTAGTGAATTAATCATGGCCACCTCCCTTCCCAAGATAGGGTTGCTTGTTCGACAAGATCATTTCCTCAAGAGTACACACTTCCCTTAAGGCTTACTATTTTTCTAAATTGCCAAAGTATGAAACTGATGTTTTACTTAGATTGATTTTCTCCATAATTCAGTTTTTGAGGTCTTCAGTTAGAACTGACATACAGATTTTTAGGTGGTCTTTAATGTTCTGAAAGAAATGTCTGAGATATGAATTATATATTCTTGGAACTGTTTTGTACTGATGGGGTGGATTGTTTTTATGATTGCTGAAAATGAGAATAAGCAAAAATGAGAAGTTTCAAATACTGTTTTATTATAACTGCACTTGAAACAAACTTTAAAATATCATTTTCTGAATTTAAGACTTGTTTCATTCAACAAATAAACCATGATTTTTGTCCCCGTTTAAATTCTTAAATTCACTCAAAACTTACTGCCATTGATTTAGGCTTTTTTGTAGACAGGCTTTTATGACAGTAATACAACTTGCTCCGTTGAGTTTTTGACTCTTCTCTAAAAAACATTTATACAAATTTTGGACTTTATGTTACAGACCCATCAATTTGTATTTTCTAATTTGTGAACTTCACATGCCAGTCCCCCACCTAGGAGTACTACCACAGTAATGCTATCATGGTGCCAAGGAATTGTGACTGTAATTCTTCTAACTGCACTGTTTTAAAATGTGAATTTTATATACCAAATAAAAGATTTGAAAAGATTAGCCTGCTTTAGAAGGCTACTTCATTTATAACATTCTATACTTCTACTGCTTACAGATGTTAATAGGGTAATCCTAAGAAAATAAAAACATGTCATCTTTAAGGGAGTACAGGCAGTTAAGATGAATCATTGCTCCAGTTGATAGGCCCCACTTACAGTATTACAGCTGCTTTCTCTAAATCATTCCTTAGTCACTTTGTCTAATCTTCAATTAGACATGGTGCCTTTTACCAATTTGATCTATAATCAATAACCGACACAAAGCATTCTAGGACAGACGCCATACTCTTATCTCCCACATTGTTTATTACATTAATAACATTTCTAGCAAAAAACAAGTAACAAGTTCAATAACTGAATTCACATTGACAGGTTTCATGTTGATCCATTAGCCAATCTGGAAAAAAGCCATATTGATCGAAGGGATTAAAAGTAAAAAAAGCACCTTTTTTCCTTGCTACATATAATTTAACACAATGGTTCTAAAACTCCGAAAACATCAGATGCAAATCCAACCGCAAGACTCTCATTTTAATTAAGACTATGACATAGACTTGTCTTAAATTTTTTTTAATCTATACAATTATTTAAAAACCATATGCTTTAACTATTGGGCCAGAAACTGAAAATACATCTGTGAGGATTATACTCCACAGTAAATACCCTTGTATTTGCACTGAATTCTTATGTCACTGAGAATCTTAACCTAGTCTAAGACACTTTGAGATAACTTTACAACTATCACTTTTTTGGAAATATTTTTTGGTACTTCAGTCAAGTGCTGAGGGGATTTATTCTAAAATCCAGGGCTAGAATTTAAACTTCCTTTCAACTTCCAACAAACACTCCTATCTGCAGGTAACACAATTATGAATATTGAGAAATCCAGATACATCTTAGATCATCAACATTTCAGAGCTATATTGCCTGATAAATGACATTTGAAAAATAATATAGAATTAGCTGAATTTATACTCCTGAAGCCACTAAACTCATCTTTAGGTTTTATATTTACAGTATTGTCCAGGAGAAATTAAAGAGTTACACTGTTTTCTAAGCTCTATTCCAGATGTCTGCTTAAGAACTGTAGTTTACGCAAGAGGTGAACCACTGTCCTCTAAGATTACACTATACTACTTGTAGAGCTAATAGTAAAATACATCAACCCAAATCTTATGAAAGCAGCACATCCTTAGGAGTAACTAGTATATAAAAAGTATCAACATCAGTGGTTTGAATATAAAAATTTATTTTTTTAAAGTCAAAGTATGCAACAAATAAAACCTACAGAAAACAGATTTTCCCATCACAATCTGTTGCTTTACCAAATAATATTTTGAAAACACATTCCTTCAGTCATTATAAAGTTCTTAAAATACAAAAGAAATTAAATCTGTAAGAAAGTCTAGTAGACCAGATGCTGTTGTCAGGACTTCTATGTTGGTGGTTATGCTTTAATACATCCCACGCCATCCACCTCCACTCATGCCACCTTGCCCATAGTAACCTCCACTGCCTCCACCACCACGGCCTTAGAAAAAAAAAATTAAGAACTATTTAACAGGAGATTAAAAAGACATTAAAAATAGTATAAACTTTTAAATTGTTCCACATAAGGGGACTAACACAATGAACCAGAGTAATCAAAGACACTTACCATAACCACCCAAGCCATCAGGAGTACCGTAACCTCCGCTGTAATTGTTCCCCATTCCCATTCTTCCAACAGATCCATAGCCTCCTTGATTATCTTTATTAAAAAAAAAAAAAAAAAGTTTGAGATTGATTGCTAAAGTAGATACTCAGCTTATTTTAAAAACTTTACATACCCATTCCATCTCTGCCGTAGCCTCCCATTCCAGAACCTCCCATTCCAGAGCCGCCTCCAGGGGTAGAATTCAAGAAGAGTTCAATGTATCGATGTTCTTTAGGAAAAAAAGTAATGGGGAGAAAGAAATGAGGGATCAAATTTACCAATAAAAGTATAAAAAGGGTGACTAGCTAATACTGAACAAGTAACAAGTGTTTGGGACCTCAGTTTCCATATTTATAAAAGGGCTGACTCAGATAGAAAACCTGCTTTTGGTATACTTTTAAAAAATATTTTCCAGGCCCTATCACAGAACTCAATTAGAATCTTGAGAGTAGTGTCCAGGAAAACTTAAGTACCAAGTGACCGATGTGAGACCAGATTTAGGTCAAGGTTAAACTCAATGGTTTAAAAATGGATTTGATGACATGCAGGAATAACTTACCCAAGTTGATCAAATGTATAGGTTAAGACAGTATTAATTTGCAAATACAAAAGAATTTTTCCTCTTTAATAATTCAAGATCTAACAATCTGTCGAGTATTAAGAGTATGAGTTAACTCCTCAGTAGAAAGCCCCGTAGAAAGCCCCATAGAAAGCCATTAAAAACCTACACTTATTAGAGGCTCATGGTTTCAGGTCCCAGACTGCCAAGAATTACCTATAGATCCTAGAACCTCTTATACTAGAGGAATTAAAAATGAGAAAGTAATACCACTTACGCATGTTATTCTTGTCTTTAGACATGGCAGCTACTGCATCTTCATGTGTCACAAACTCTACATCTGCTTCCCCGGTTGCTCTGCCATCAGCTCCAATATCAATATGCACTCGGATCGGATTTAGTGGTGAGAAGAACTAAGTAAAACAAAACATTTACTTAATTTTCTATTTAGATTATTGAAAGCCAATTACCATACACCTTGGTTTTATCTCATCTATTAAAACAAATGTAAAGTGATTGCTTTTAAAATAAGGTAGGTGGTATTAAATTTAAAAAGTATTTCTAAGTTAGAGAATAGTTTACCCCGTTTACAGATGAAAAAAGTCTCATTTTACTTACTGCCAAGAGTAAGCTCCCTCACCCCATTCCCAAGAAAGGTATTTCAAAATTATTGTTTGAAACATAAATAAGTCACCTGAGACTTACATGTGCAAAGAAACTGGGTGTTATGACTCAGAACAATGGAGTCTGATAAGCCTACCAACTGTATATGGACAGCTCTCAAAATATATCATTTAGTTCTAATCACAAGTTAACCAGACTTAAGTGATCCTAAAATGTACCTGGAACTTAATCTAATTGAGTCCCAGTGTGATCCAGAGCAAAAATTTTAAGAGCTAGATAGTAAATACTCTCAAGCTTTGTAGGCCAGTGGGTCTGTACCACAACTACTCAATGAATGATAAATGTGACTGATTTGGGCTGAAATCTGCTGATTCTTTAACCAATTTGAAACCAATTTTAAATGAGTGATAGGAGCATCTACTCGCATTATTTGCAGTTCTTCAGTTTCTAATCACATGGCCTAGAAAAATCAAACCACTAAAACTTACTGACTTGTTACACATTTACAACATTTTCAGAACTTGACACAAGGGAAATAATCTTCCAGTCATCACCACTTCCTGCTGTTCAGTCATTCACCGAATTATTAACTAGACTTTATGAATGGAGTTTTACTTGCTTGAATCCTATGTAGGTTGGCACACAATGGACACAAATTCATCAACTACTGATAAGGACATGTATTTTCAAATTAAAAGGACTTTTGACATTAAAACTAAAAAGAAAAAGATGAGTACATTAACAGTGCCTCAAAATTTAGGTACCAGGATTACATGATACCAGTAATGAATTACTAAAATTACTTACATTAGCAATGTCATTTTCAGTTGCCCGAAAAGGTAGTCCTCTCATATGTACAAAATGACCACCATGAAAACCTGAACTTGCATCGCCAGCTCCACCATAGCCATGTCCTCCCATACCTAGAGTATAAAATTTCCACAGATTATTTCTTCCCTATACGCACCTTTTCCTATTTACCTTTTCTCTGACAGCTAAGAAATCTTAATACTTACAGTTGTTCTAAACATCAAATGGAGACTTTCCCTTTAAGTATACAACTGTGTAAAGCCCTATGTAGGAATGCACTGAAATATGCCTGAGTTGACTTCTGTATACAAGTCACCCATATTACCACTAAGTGCATGTAAAGTACTAAAATTCACCTTAAAATGACTATGTCTTTAATATTTATTTTACCTCTTCCATCTCTCATTCTGTCATCAAAGCCATCATTTCCATAGCCGTAATTATTATAGCCACCATAGTCATCAAAACCTCCATAACCTGTAGAATTTAAGGAGAAATACAAGAATACACTCTTAGGAGACAAATTTTATAATGTAGTTTACAAAAGCACATTTTGAGGCAAGTAATCTGGTTAAACTTATTATTACAAGTTTGTAACTCCCAACTTAGTGTATATAGAAAAAAGCAGTTAACACTTGGTGGAAATAAAAAATCTGACAAGTATACATTTAGACATCAAAACTAATTTTCATCCTGGTGCCAAATAAAAGGTCAAAATTTGCCAGTATCTTTTAAAAATTTCAGTGTCAAGTCATCTAGGTGACAATATGTGCATCAGTCAAGTCCCATAGCTGGCCATGGGAATCCATATTTTCATGAACAGGTTTTAAAACCTAGTAGGTACTGAAATTACTGCCATTTCTGTATTTCTTGACAAAGTGTCAGAAACATTAAGAAAATGACAACAGAACCTTTGTTCATTAGATACACATACCACCATCATATCCATCACCTCCTCGTCGCATTCTGTCATACATACTTCCACGCCCAGCTCCATAATAACCCCCTCTTCCTCCTATTGGTCTATCATATGGTCCTGGTCGCTGGCCCAGCAATCTTCTTGGTGGATCATAAAATCCTTTGATTTCACTCCTGCTACTTCTGAAGATCTCAATATACCTATTTGAAAATGGTTTAAGGTACAGGTTTCAGCATAAATGTACTAGAGTAAATAAAATACTGGGCAAAATGCAGTTTTTCTACATCTAGATATAACCCAATTTAAATTGCCTAAATACACTGTAAGTTAACATTGTTTACACCTACAAACTTAAATAATTAATATTTAAGTTTTGCATAGACAAATTAGTCATTTGAAAACAATTCACAAAATACATAATTTTAGCTTGTTTCCTTTAGTACATGATAGGTGTTTAGAGAAAATAGTTGATTATACAAAAGCATTTATCAACAACATCCTACAGAAAAATGGAAACAATCTAATTTTAATTTAAGCAAACTATTAGCATTAATTCCCCACCCAAATCTGTAGTTTCCAAGTTAAATTTAGATAATTATCAATTCTTTTAAACTACCCCAGAAAAATGTTATTGTTACCCCCCCATTTAAGCAATAGTGACCCACAACCCCCAAAAATAAAAATTTAACACCATCCCAAACTCTCCATCCCCACCTGTGCCCTATTCTTTCCTTGTGTTTCCCCAGAGCATTTTCTGCTATCTCCTTTGAAGCAAACTGCACGAAGGCCTCCCCTGTGCTTCTCCCCTGGTAGTCCATCGTCAATGTTATCCCATTTGGCACGATTTCCAACCCTTTAACCCAAGGACAAATAACCCCATCAAGGGGAACAGTGTTAAAGGCTGAAACATTCCCATCTGAATCAAATATTTAAAACAAGTCTAAACAAAACAAAACAAAAAAAAAAAGCTTAGTTTTCCCAACACCCCATCATACAAAAGGAAGATTTTTTTCAAATATTATTGGAATACATAATTTTTTTTTTTGCAACCAATGTCTTTTAAAATTACACACTCTAAAAACCCACCTAATAATACATGGAAAAAAAATCAAATTTAACTATGCTCCATATGCTAATAAATGACTTCACACATAATTACTCTCAATTAAGTTTATCATATATTAGGTTTTTACACATTCTACACATTCTGTACTGAATATTAACTGGAGCATATTGTATAACTTAATACATTAACCAAGATATACTCAAATCAGAAAGTCCCCCAAACAAATGAGTTTTACAAATTAAAAACCAAGTAACAAATATAAAATTAAAATACTACTAAACTTTGACTAATACTAGAGGTACCTTGAAAGAACTGAACTATTTCCTCTTTGCTGCAACCAAATGGTAGTCCACGAAGTCGTACTGTCCCATCACTAGCGTCATTTGGACCATTATGTTTCATAACCCAATCCATCTCAATACCGATTTAAATGCTATAAAAAATAAACAAGCACATAAAGCAGTCAATCAAAATACACTCTTGTCAGAGGTACTGAAGAAACACCTCTCAGTGGTGCACAACAGGAAATGTAACATATGGTTCAGTGACTCTGGTAACAATGCCACAACACAATGATAACTTTCTATTTTGGAATAGGCAAAAAACTGGGAAAAGGCAGTGAAATCTGACCCCCTCCCCACCTAAAGTACTGAATTTCTAAGGATCAAATACTATATATTGTCTAATTTTAAGAAAACTTACATAATCCCACTATCAGTATTCAAATTCTTATTTCTTGACCCTGTCGATCTTAATGTCCACTCTAACCTCTTCCTCAAGTTTCCACTCACATTTTTCAGGTTTTATAACTCACTTGAACGGTTATGCAAATCCTTTAAAACTTAATTACTCAACAGTTGCACATGATACCACCACACATTCACAGCAAGAACCTAAGTCAAAAGTACAACGTGTACGTCTTTGATGTTGGAAGAGTGGTATTACAAGTATAAAGTTTTCAGATGCACTATTATTCTGAACACATTAAATTGTTTTTGAAGGGACAAAAGTTCCTATTTATTTTAAATCTGATTTAAACAATCCCAAAAAAGCAAGTTTTAAAATTACAAAGTTAATTAGGTTGAATCTTAAAACTGAGATAAAAGGGCATTCAAAAGTGAATGCCTTCTAATTTAAGTATCAGTGTGTGTGTTTTTTTAATCTACCCATCTGGAAGTTATTGAAGATAGTATATTAACCATTATTACTTTAATTTTAAACACTTTTTTAAAAAAGGTAATGCATTTTCACATTAAAGTATTAAAGAGTACAAGCCCTCCTTTCCCTCCAAAAAGAACCATTCACCAAACCTCCTTCCAAAGAACAACCACCGTTTCTTTTAAAATTCCATAACGTTTTCAAGAGGTTAATGCAGAAGTCCTTCAGCTGCAGAAACTTACCAGACCATACAAATTTCTCTATGCAGCTGTAGGAATCCTACTCACCTGAATATTTCAAACCTTTCCCTCACCACTTCCTCCGCTGTAAACAAAACAATTGTTCACTTGACTCCTTTAAAGCTTGAGGATTGTATTTCATATAAACAATATTCACTAATGTTTAACTTCATGCAATCTACCTATCAGCGTAACTTATGGGTAGCATCTGCAAAGAGTAAAATTTTTTCCTAGAACCCATGCGTTTAAAATAAGCTAATGTAGAAGTTATACAAATCTGGTTATTAATCAATTACCTCTGCATATGAATCACCTTTGGTATTTGTCTTGCCATTTTTTTAAAGCAACCCTAAGTGCCACTCTAGACATATATGTTCAAAATAGTAAGAAAGCAAATTCTTATCTGACATTAACAATTAATCCTTATGCACACAAATAACTAATATGAACTTTTAAGAGAAAGGAAATTGAGTCTGAATTTCTAGTCTGCTACTCACCGGCTACTTAGTTTAGGCAAACTACTTAAACAGTGCATTCAACTGTAAAATGTAGCAGTGGTACTTAGTAGCACTGGACTGTTTAAGAATGGTTCACAGTACTTGGTCTGCAACATGGTATTCATTCAATGGCAGCCACTCTCACTGGATTTTAAGGGGCCCTGTAAAACTAAAGAAATAAACTACAAACTAACAGAACCTTAAAGGACAGGAAACTATTCTGAATCTTGAAAGAAAGTAAGGACTGTTATAACAAGTCTTTTTCAAAGTCAACAAAGGCTTAAGTTTTCAAGTGTCCTTAGAAATTCTCTAAAGCAGAGGGGAAAAAAAGGGTCTGAAAAATGTTTACTAGGATACATAGTAGCTAGACAATTTTTTTAAAAAAGTTCTAGAGTAGCCTGGAAAGTAGGCTTTGGGAAAGAGGTTAACATCTTTATCACTTTCTTAAAAAAATTTTTTTTAGGGGGAGGGTATAGCTCAAGTGGTAGAGTGCATGCTTAGCATACACAAGGTTCTGGGTTCAATCCCCAGTACCTCCTCTAAAAATAAATATATAAGTAAACCTAATTACCTCCTCCCAAAAAACAAAAATAAAAAAATTTTTTTTAAATCATAGCACCAACTTAAGAAATAACTGTTTTCTATAATGGGTGACTTAGGAACAGAAGAGGAAAAAGTGCAGAGGATTTAACCTCAAATGTTAACTTCCTCATGAAAAATTTAAGAACTTTGCAAAGTCAATCTGATCTGTTGTGAAGACCTTAGATGTGGTGCTTCGTGTCATTTAGAGCATTTTTCAATATAAAGACACCATTAGGAACAAATACCAGAAAAAGATGGAAATTAACTTATCTTCACTATAAATCTTAGCACTTTCCAAGAAATATTTGCAAGCAAACTATTTTGATTTTGGGGTCAGCCTGTACCAATAAGACCTGTGCAGTTTATAAAAAAAAAATATCAAATTGTTAATACAAATTTAAATTGGGGAAAAGTTAACCAGATTCAGAAGACAAACTATTTTATGGGGTGACTCTCCATCGCATGTGTATGAAGAGTACAAAATAAAGACAAGCCACTCTCTTACCTCTTCAAAACTCAATTTGAGCCTAGAATTTTATTTACAAAACAAAACCAAGACAAACTAAAGGCATAAAAAATACAATTTTCCCTAATATCTTAATAAAGCGGTCTCAGAAACTACCTAAATAGCATTTACTAATTATTCAGGATAATCCATCTCAATCTTTCTTTAAATGTCATGGCTAATCAAAAGTATGCTTTAAGAATTCCTAGTGTTAGCACCAATTAAAACACCAGCAGTTGAAATATTAGGTAATTTTAGTCAGTTCTATGAGATTTTAAATATAATTTCCTAAACATGCTAAGTGAAAGAAGCCAGTCACAAAAGACCAAATATTTTATCATTTTAAATGGATCAAGTTTACAGTATGTGAACTTCTACCTTTATCTCAAAGCTGTTAAGAAAAAGCATCTAATGAAGGCCAAATGAGATAAAATTTCTTTGTAACAGAGGCACATGCTATCTCCTGAAGTATAATACATAAAGGGCTTGATACATTAATAACTAACTTTCTAAATGATGGCCCATTGCTGCTCAAAAAAAAAAAAAAAAAAAAAAGAACTTGAAATTCTGGCCCCAAAGTGATGCTGAGATGTTTAATTAAAATGGAAATTTTACATCACTCCCCTTTCATTGTGCTTGCCCCTTAATTTTAAATAAAAAACAATGTAAACACACCACCACTACCTAAGAGCTGAGGTCTCAAATTATTTGTTCTTTTTCTAGAATAAGTTACCACCCACTGCAGACCAGCCACTTGTTTACCAAAGTAAGGACACCGCCCCCCTCCAAAAGTTTAATAAAAACAAAGGCAATTAGATTGCTTTCCAGATTATAATGGAGATGAAAGAGGGCAGGAAAAAAGGTTTCCAGGGTAATCTAATCAGGGAAGAGTTTACATCATATCGTATATAGGAAACTGGCCTGTCTTTCAAAGTCCACTAGAATCACAGAACATCTTCAACAAGAATAGAAAGTTTTTTGTTTGTAAAGCTGGAAAAATAGATAATAGACTTGTTATAAAAATTCATATGCATTGTTGAAAATTTTCTCCTGACTTGCCCGTCCCTTTTGTATGGTCTTCAGAGAAAATTACAGACCCAGTTCCCCAATGTTCTAAGGACCAAAAATCACCACTCCATCACATGACCGGGCTTGTAGTTAGTCTTTCTGTTGAGTAGGCTTATTTTTTTGGTCAAAATGTTACTACGGTCCTATACCAAATAAAAAACATGCTTAGCTACCAAAAGAAAATAAACATCAAGTCTATTTTGAAGTACTTCTACAGTCTTATCGCCAAAACTCTTGAAGATTAACTGCTGAAAGACAGTAATTCAATTCCTATACACACATATTTGTCATCACTGGTTGTTTTAAAAACTTTTCCAAAGAGTAAAACTCATACTTAAATTCTAACCCAGTATCTGTCAAACCACACAGAACGATTGCTAAATCACCCCACCCCCACCCAAAGGTTCAAAAAGCCGTATCATAGTTCACTGGACCCAGACGACCTATTTGAACTAAGCCCATTACACATTCCTAGTTGATGTCACATGCTTCTCTGCTCACAAAGCAATTACCCACAAACTCTTTCAATACGTTTAAGGTAAGTGGAAAAAAACCCCTTGGAAAATGAGTACGTACTCTTTTCGAAGTTCCAAATCTGGAATATAAGGGCCGGCTAAGCGTCCTTTATTCCTCCCCGCAGACTTTCGTTTATCTAGCTGCCCTAGAGACCAGAAAGCTAGGGGAGAGTACGCCCCTTCCCCCCTCCCCGTCCAGCAGCCGAGACTGGCTTAAAAACCTTCGCCACCGGGCGGCGGAATTACAAAGGAGGCCGCCTGCCTCCTTTGTCCTGGATTTGGGAGTTCAGCGCCTTCGTCGCCATTGGCTTTCCTCCCCCAGCTCCAGCCTCTCTCATCTTGGGAATCTGCGTCAGAAGTCACTCGCAGTCCCGCCAGCCCAGGTAGCCCAGCCGAGACTGCGGAGGAAGGGAGGCCGCGGTGGGAGACCAGGACCATCCGGCGCCATTTCCATCGGGAGCGCGCCCGACGGCCCAGATCCTCCCCCAACCCAAGTGCCCAGCCTTTCCCTGGTCGCTTCCTTCCCCACCCTCATCCCTTCCACGGCGCTTCAACCAACCCCCCATCTTCTGAATCAGTTTTTGGAAGCTGAAGGGCAAAAAGTAGCAAGAGAGAAGGGCGGGAAGCCGAGGTGGCCGCGCTACCGTACCCAAAATGGCGGAGGCCAAACCAGAAGGGAAAAGAGGGGAAGTGCTGGATACTCCCACTTCGGGCCTCGGCTTCGTCCTCTGAATTCCACCTGAGTAAGTCCTCCCCCGGGCAGGCCGCCCTCCTTGAAGTGGGAGATCGCCTAGGAGGCGCAGCCTGGCCGCCTCCGAGCGGCGACCTCCACACTTCCCCCCACCCCACCCCCTCCCAGTCTCTTTTTCGTCCTTCTCCCGACTCCGCTTTCAAAACCACCAGCCCAACCTACCCCCTTTTACTTCAGATACCCTGTCGGGCGACAGAAACGCCGACTCCGATGCTCGCGGGGTCCGGCCGTGAGGAAAGAGAAGTCGCCCGCCTCGTGTAGCGCTCCCACAACGGTTCTCCCAACCGTCTCCGGCGCTGGCAACCGCTAAGGGAGCTGCGCAGCAGAACGACTGACTTGGGGGGATGGGAGAGAGCGAACGAGAAGGGGGGGGTGGAGCGAGAGCAAGGAAGACTAGCCGGCCCCACCCACTCTCGCGAGACAAGAGAGTCAGTCCCGCCTTGGCGCAGGCGGCAAGAAGTGCGCTTGCGCGTTGGTGGGATACCCCCGTTGTTGGGGAGAGGTGGAGAAAAGCCGGGTCTAGTCCAGTTAGAGAAAAAAGCTGCGAACTCCGCCTTCCTTGCTTACCAGAAAACCGCCAGATTCTCAGAACCCACCTTTCTGCTCTCGGGGAGGACGTGAAGTAGCAGTAGTAGTCCTGCCTGTGAGTGTTGCAGACACTGTGGTGTCGGGGTTTGGAAAAAGTTCCTCAGTGCTCTGCTGCACCAAGAACCAGTTCCGTAAAGGCCCCGCCCTCACCCTGGTGTCACCTGCGTGGTAAGGGCGCCACGTGGTTCGGCCGCCGGACTCGGGGAGGATTTTTCTTGTCCACCATGTTTGCATTATGAAGTAAAAATAATAGTGTTTCTCGACTGGAACGATAGAAAAGTGCCAGCCAGGCCCTGGGTTGGGGCTCTTTTCCCAGGCCTTGGCGCCGCTGGCCTAGCTGCCCCACAGTGGGCTTCGTTGGGGGCGGGGGCCTGGGGCTCATGATTAAGTTTCCTTGTAAGTCGCTCCTGGCTTCCTCCTCTCGCCTTCGCGTTCTCTCTTGGGTTTAATCTCTCCCACTTTGTAATCTTAGTTAACCATCAGCCGCTCGCGGCCAACTTCGGGTTGTTTTCAAAGTAGTGTATGCATCCTTGTGCGTACAAGTGACACCTAGTACTTTTTGGTTCTGCTGTCATACCACCAAGGTTCCTAGTGGCACCTTTTGGGGGAAAAAAACAAGCAAACCGAATTTCTGTAAAAAGGGTGGCAGGCAGTCGTGGTTCAGACATAAATGCAAGTTAAAGTGCAAAGGTAGGAACGTGTATCAAGTGGAGAGCGAGGGATGAGTTTGAACACACGGCTGTTCCCGTAGGTTGTAAATGTGAACGAAATCTGTACACCTTTAATGCTCAGCCAAAGACTTTACTCCAGACACTGAAAAGCCCATCGAAGGTGAGATGAGGGGACGCAAGAGATATTAGTAGTGGAAAAACGAATAATTTTTCCTCCATGAGGTCTTCATTTTGTAGAGTGGAGACAGGAGGCCAGTTTTCCATCATATAATGGAAACTTCCATTTCATGGCTTTAATTCATCCTCAGACCTGTTTAAGACAAGTGTAGAACAGTAAGAATGGGCTAGGTCATCGTGCCCTACTGTCTTTCTTGAGCCCATTCCCTCAAAATACGCCTCAAAGTGGGCAGAAGGCATAGTGTGGTCATCATTACAAGACACAGAAAAACAAAAGGATAATGTAGTAACAGCTCACAGTCTAGAGCTTTCCTGAGCTAAGTGCTGTGCTCAATTCACTGACTCTTACTAACCCTGAAAAATAATTGTTACTAGCCCCGTTTTACAGATGGGATGCCTGAGTTCTAGAGAAATGAAAAAAGTTGCCCAAGGTCACACACCTAGTGGCAAAAGCTAGGATTTAAACCCAAATGGTTTTACTTTAGGGGATAGCTGGGGTCTTAAAGCGCTAAGGACCTACCTGAGATTGTAAATAATTTAACGGAACAAACATCATTTTAGGCAAATTGAAGTTAACGTCCCGTAACACTGGAGTTGCCTTCTCCGGAGACCTGCAAGTTAACAGTTTATCTACTGGAAACTTTAGAACAGGCCTGAAACGTGATGTCTTGGTGTCACTGACACTGTGAGCTCCACCCCCTCAACCCCCTTTTCTTTTTTTTAAATAATTGCTGTGTTAGTAGGACTCCAAGCTCCCACGCTTCAGATGGAGTTCTTCCCTGGATTCAAATTACATTACTACTTTACCCTTTCAGTCTTTCAACCTGATTTGGTAGGTGGAATTCTGTAATCCCTTTCACCCCTTGCCTGAATTCAAACAATCTGTTTACTGCCTGATTGAGTTTGGCATTTACTCCACATGCTTTTTATGGTTATGGGCCACAATCCTAAAATCATTCTAGTGACTTTTCACCACCAAACTGCAATGTTTTCTTTCTTTTCTCTTTTTTTTTTTCTTTTTTTGGCCACAATTTCCTTGTATTGGGCACTCTGCTGTTTGCCAGTATGAATGCTTGGAAGGAACTTGAGATTAGCACATGCATTCCTTTTGCTTTTTTATTGTTACAGCAAGTAGGAAGTTTTGAGTTTAAAAAAGTACGCTATATCATTATCTAGGGGCAAACCTAATTTTTATTTGGCTTTCTATTTTATTACTTTTTTACCCCTGCAAAAAACCGTCTATCAACTATTTCCATTTACAAGTTGAATACTGTAAGGCTTGGTGAGATTGGTTCACCACTGCTCCATTGATCCCTACAGAATTGTTTCCAGATTGGTTTCTTTGAAATTGTTTCCATAGAGATGGTTGAAACTAAGGACCCCCAGCTGCTTTGGGGATTTTCATTTCTCTTTGTCTTCCTTTCAGTCATTTCAGTGCTTTCCTTTTAGTATAGAGATCAAAGGGTCCTTGGAGAGAATCTTGTTAGAGGCCATAATGAGAGAAAAGATAAAAAAGGAGAAGGAAATAGAAGTACCCACACCACCCAGAAGAAAACAAGACAATGAACACGTGATCCTGTATTACACCACCAGGATGAAGAGAAAAGGAAAATTCCATGCAGAGCCAGAAAGAGAAAGAAAGGGAAATTGAAAGACATTGCACTCTTCTGGGGGAGGGAAGGCAGATTCACTAAAAATTGGTTAAGATAGTTGCTCACATACCCACAATGGCATTCTGAAGTAACATAAAAACTGGATTATCATAATCTTACTGTCTACAGGAAAAGCAAATAAGCTAAAAATGTAACAAATCTACAAATAAGTTTCTAGGACTGTGTGTAACTAGGGTAGTTAATACCTTTTGAACACAATCTGTCTTAAGTTTTGTGAAGTTTAATGAAGTTTTCATTTTATTTAAAAATTTTTCTCCTTACTAAAAATACAGTAGAGGTTTATTCACCAAGCACACATTTTATTGATTATTTAAATGACTAATGTACTTACACAAATTTTTCAAATAACTCTTTCTAAATTTGATTCATTTAGCCTTATTTCTCTTTCTGAAGGGTAATGGCTCACTTTTGTAAATTTTTTTCAACCTGTTTTGACACTTACGTACCAGTTTTCTGATCCTAAGGCAATTAACTTTCCTGAACCTCAGTTTCTTAATCTCTAAAATGGGTTGTATCGTTATATAGGGTAGAGACTAGCAGTTGAAATAATAATTCCAGTCCCATCCTGTTCCATGTATGTTTGTCATGTCATTAATAAATATGGTTCCTGCTGTTAAACTCAATTTCAACAGTGAATTTAATAGAATTTTTTTTTTTTTTGGTAAGTACAATGTCCTAAGCACTGTGTTGGGGGACAGAAAATTATTCCAGGGAAATATGTGACATCATATGAATACCAAGTATCATCTGTGGACAGAATAGTAATATACTATTGTTTTCCCAGTATATATAGGCAGATATGGTTGCTGTTAATAAAATGGAAATTGATTTGAGGGCATTACTGAATTCCTAGCAATTCAGTATATGTTTCAGTCCACAGAAAATAAAGTACATAAAGTGAAGTTGTCCCTGACTTTCAGAAGCATATAGATACATTCCATTAAATAGACAAATTATATTAAACCATAGCAAGTGATCAAATAGGGTGAGCAGAGGGCATTTGGTGGAACAAGAATAGAACCATTAGCACTACCTGGGGTTCAGGGAATGCTCTCTCAAGGAGATAATTCCTGAGCTAAAAGTTGAAGGATAAGTAAAATTTAGCTGGGCTATGAAAGATAGAAAGGCATTACTCATGCAAGTCAATAGCAAAAAACCAAACAACCCAATCAAAAACTGGGCAGGAAACCTAAACATATTTCTCCAATGAAGACACTGTGGAAATTTGGGGAGATAGTCTCAGGCTAGGTATATTTGCTGTAAAAACTGGAATGAGAATTTATTAACTTACAATGAGGAATAAAACTATCAAACAGATGAACTACAACTTGTCCCTGTGTTTTCCAGGGGGTGCTTCCAAGTATTACAAAAAGTATACTTTACGAGGTAAGTACTAGGGATGTAATATACAGCATGATGACTATAGTTACTATTAGTATATTATATACATGAAAGATGTTAAGAGAGTAAATCCTTAGAGTTCTTATCACAAGGAAAATTTTCTTTTTTTGCTTTCTCTTTTTATTGTATTTATAAGAGGTGATGGATGCTAACTAAACTTACTGCAGTAATCATTTCAGAATATATGTAAGTCAAACCATTATGCTGTATACCTTAAACTTACACAATAACATATGTCAATTATATCTCAATAAAACTAGGGGAAAAATTATATTGTATTAGCTATTATTGCTGCTAACAAATTACCCTAAAATTTAGCAGCGTAAAACAACAAATTTTAATTATTTCATAGTTTGTATGGATCTGAAATCTAGGAGCAGCTTAGTTGAGCTCTGGTTCAGGGTCTCTTACAAAGTTGCAATCAGAGGTCTTTTCTCAAGGCTCAACTGCTGGAGGATCTACTTCCAAGCTCCCTTACGTGGTTATTGACAGGCTTCAGATCCCCCCCCCCTTTTTTTTTTTGAATGATTAAAAAATTTCAGAATAGTTACAGTTCACTACTGCATTACTTATTTTGTGACTCAAATTGTTCTTGCTTAGGCTACTGAGAGCACTTTCGGGCTGGCTCCTGTATCCTTTGACTATGTACCTATCCTTTTTATTTTTGAGACAGCCTTACTTTCTGGTACTAGAAATCCAAATAGTATGTGTGTAGAGAGATAGTCTTTTTCTCTAAAGTTCTGTAAACCCAGTTTTCCCTATTAATTTCAAGATAGAGCAAGACTCTACCCGTGCTTTACACAAAGATTGATAAGTGTCTGTTGTGAGTCTGTCCAAAAATTCAAAATTCAAAATACGTAATACAGTTGGATAGTCAAATACATCTCCATTATAGAACAGAAGAAAAAGCCTAACCAGTTTTTGACATGTGAAAGGGTTTTACCGCTGCAGAGTTCTGAATCATGCTTTTCTTACTTAGAAAGGATCATAACATCAACTTAAAATCTATTTTCTGCAATCCACTCTAGTTCCTTGAACTTCTTAGAGGGCAAGAATGTGGGGTTTATTTTCAGGTAGTCAAAGTATTTTTTTTAATTTGGTTGGTAATATATGTATTTACATGCAATATAATGTGTATGTGCAGTCAAACTGTAATAATTCTACCTAATAAAACTGAAACAGGAAAAAAAATGGTTGATAAATGGTAAGTCATGATGGTAAGATGAGAACTCTAAACATCAATAGAAAAGTTAAAAATTTCCAAAACTGCATATTTGAACATAAATGTAGTTGAATTCAGAACTAGTCTATAAGTATTTTAACAACGGTAGTGTTTCAGAGCTTCTATTAAATCTAGGAAACATGAATAAAAGTAAACACAAAGTAGTTGAGTGCCATATGTATAAAATCTTAGTAGCTAAATGAAACTAATTAAAAAATAAATATTGTTCCAAATTTTGATTTAAAACTTTTTTTACTTATAATTTGTAATTCTTTTTTTACTTACTTTCTTTTCACCAGCAAGTAGATACTGTTCATGTACACTTTGAATGTTAGTCAACGCCATTACTGAGTATTCACATTTCTTTTTTTTTTTTTTTAAAGAAAGGCAAACTGCCACATGCAGCGCCTCCTTTGGATGTGTCTGGAGTCTTGGAAACTTGACTACCCTACGTACTCCTACAAATGGACCTTGAGAGCTTGTTTGGCGGTTCTAGCAGGGGAACGCAGCTACTCGTATACCCTTTGAGTATTCATATTTTCAAAGAACTGGCATTTATTAATGAGTAGCCATGTTTTGAGGCAGTAGTCATAAGCAAAAGTTAAGTGGGTTATTTTATACTAATGGCTACAGAATAACAGGAATCAACTTTCTGTTGTCTGTAGCCACAGGAGACTGTAAACAAACTAAGACTGTTACAGAGGGACAAATAAGCATCTGTATTCCCAGACACACCCATGCTCAGTTTTAATGACTAAGCTATTTAAACAAGGGAGGTTTATGATTTCCCTACATTTACATGGTAAATGGAAATAAGGTTAGAATTCAGAGAAGTGTCTAGGTGTTCTCAAAAACTAACCTGATGGACCTCTGGGGAAGGTTGGTGGGACAGGGAATT
Source organism: Camelus ferus (assembly GCF_009834535.1). Lineage (NCBI taxonomy): Eukaryota > Metazoa > Chordata > Mammalia > Artiodactyla > Camelidae > Camelus > Camelus ferus. The sequence continues at coordinate 48,951,714 of NC_045706.1, read as the reverse complement.
GCCAAATGGGATTTTAGATTTTATTGTACTCTTATTGTTTATAAAAAGATTATATTCAGCCTGGCTTCTGTGACCTAGAGTGGGAGAAAGTCCTGCTGGTGGGCAACAGTGTCAGGCATCCCCAGGCGGCTCTGGCCTGGTGGTCCATTAAAAAAAAAATTATGTTCATATACTAATCTGATGATTAAAAACTAACCTTAAAAAGAGATATGAATAGTTGAGAAATCATATAAATTTAGATTTATGAGCTTGTACGCCCTCTGGGGTTAACTGATTTAAACAGCATACTTGCTTGGCATTATTGAGGGGCATATAAAGCCACTATAGGGGTCAAGATGGTATGTGAAACTAGAGAGAGAGAATTTAAATTACTTGTTTCCTTTGTAAAACACCCTGCGGGATAGCTGCAGAGCCCTGCTTGAGAGCTGCACCTCAGGAGCAGCCATTAGATTGACCAGGATGCCAAAATGTGTGCAAGCCCACTTACTGGGTATAGAAAGGCAAGTTCTTCAAACTTTACCTGCCTCAAATTTTCTCTCAGCAATTCAGGCGGGGGAGATTAAGGCTGCCTTTTCCTTATAGAAATAAAAATTAGTTTTAAGGACAGAGAAAGAGAAAAAAAGATCTTCAAAAATAAATTCTAGGTTAAATCCTCAGGGTAGAGAAGTATGGCTCATTTATGAGCCTCTCCCCTCTTCCTGGGTGCCTAGCATTGGAGTCTGCCTGACACACAGTAGCTGTTGAACTGAACTTTAGATTTCCCAGCCCACAAAGATGAAGACCAAATCATGAACACTGGCTCCAGCAAGTCTTTATATAGCCTTATCCCCACCCTCTCCTATCCTCTTCCCCCATCTATTTCCATATCCAATTGTTTGCCCTGGAATTAATCTGCCCAAGATGCCTGTTCCCACCTTCTGGAACTGCCAGATAATTTCGTGTGTGTTTTTGTACCCATTCAAATGTCACCTCTCTGGTGCTCCTTCTCACTATCTCCTGGGCAGTTATTTCTCTCTCATTGTGTTCCTTAGCATTTTATCTACTATCTTTTTCTTTCATATTTTATAATTTTTACATCAGTCTCCTCACTGGCTGAGAATTTCTTGACAGCTAGTGAATTGTTCATCACTTTATCCCCCAAAATCTAGCATGTGCCTGGGATTGAGGAAATAACACAGTAGTTTTTGAAAATTAAATTCTTAATATGTTAATGTGAACCCTACCTTAAGCATAATCTGTCACCATAGAATACAAACAGGGATAGTAATTGATTAAGTGAGTAAAAAATACTTCCCTTTTCTACCTTTTGACCAAGAATAAAAATAAAAATGATAAAATACACTTTAGATATTTTGTATATATTTATGGTGTTAGAAACTTCATCCTCTTTTTGTAGTGATTCTCTAAGTGCAGCATCAGCATCACCTGGGAATTTGCTAGGAATGTAAATTTTTGGGCCCCACCTCAGACTTATGAAATCAGAAATTCTGGGCATGGAGTAAAGCAATCCGTGTGTTAACAAGTCCCCACAGGTGATTCTGATGCATGCTAAAATCTGAGAACCACTGTTGTAGAACAAAAATGCTTAAGAAACTTCCACACTTGACAAAGAACTCTTTTTACTTAATCAGAAATAAATCTTGTTTTGTTTTCATACATAAGATAATACAGTTATTTAGTCTTTCTTGTACCTGGGTCCTTTGTATTAAAAGTTCTAACTAAGAAATTATTAAACTCTGAGTTTTCATTTCAAAAATAGTCTGAAGTTTTTTAATGCTGAAGACAAAATTTCTCTTATGCAGTGATAGTTTACAATTTCATAGAACTAAGATTTTAGTTCCTTAAGTAAGAGCGCCTCAAATTCTGGTCCGAAGGCATGACGTTAAGAATGTGGACTCTGGAGTTAGACTATTTGGGGTCAAATTTGGGCCTTGCCTACGTGTGTGACCTTGGGCAATTACTTAAAATTTCTGAGCCTCTGTTTATTCATCTGTAAAATGGAGATGGAAATTATAATAAGTATCTATTTCGTGCAGGTGCTTTGAGGATGAATTGTTCACAGAACAATGTCTAACACGTAATAAGTGCTCAGTAAGTATTAACTATTGTTCTTGGAAACTTGTGCAGCAGTTAGGATTTTGAGGGCTGCCAGTATCAATATTGCATTATATTCATTTTGTATTTCTGCTGTAAAAAATTATCACAAATTTAATGGGTAAAAATAATGCAAACATCTTATTTTATACTTCTAGAGGTCAAAGTCCAAAACAGGTCTCACTGAGCTAAAATCAACCTTGATCTGAAACTTCTCAGCCTCCAAATTGTGAGAAAATAAATTTCTGTTGTTTAAGCCATTTAAGTCTGTGGTTTGTTGTGGCGTCCTGAACGGACTAATCCAGATTTGTTCCTTCTAGAGATTCTAAGGGAGAATTTGTTCCCTTGCCTTAATCAATTTCTGAAGGCTACCTACATTCCTTGGTTTGTGCCTCCTTCATCTTCAGACCAGCTCCATAGCATGTTCAAATCACAAAACTTAAACTTTTCTGCCTCTTTCTTCCACTTTTAAAGGCCCCTGTGGCATTGGGTCCACCTGGGTAATCCAGAATAATCTTATTTTAAAAATTCTGTTGATTAGCAACCTTAATCCCATCTGCAACCTTAATCCCCCCCTGCCATGTAACATAACATGTTCACAGGTTCTTTAGAATTAGGATGGTGGACATCTTTGGCTACTTTGGGCATTATTTTGGCTACTTCATGGACTGACAATTGTTCGAACTTTAAGAACATTTGCTGTTTACTTGTCTGAAAGTAGGAGGGTCTTATGTTTATTTATCTGGTTAACTATATTGTCAAGAACCTATACTCTTTCTTACCTAGTTTGTTAGCTTTTTATCTTCATATTTGTCATCTCATGGTCAAAAGATGACTTTTTGCATTTCCAGGCATCAGCAACATGTTCAAGACAGGAAAAAGAGGCTGTCCATTCTTTTCTCTGGTCTGTCCCTTTTATCAAAAAGCAAAAAGATTTTCCCAGAATCCCTCCAGCAATCTTGCTCTAACTAGGTCATGTGTCCATCTCTGTCTGCAAGAGGATCTGAAAGAGTGAGCATCTGGCAAAGGAGAATGAGATCATCCTGATGGGCTTAGACCATTTATGATACATTTATGGGGCTGGGCACCTTGCCTCCCCAGACAAAGTCAGAGTTCTTTTAGTTCAAGGGGAATGTCATGTACAGCATGGTGGCTATGGTTAGTAATAGTGTTCTGCATATTTGAAAGTTACTAAGAGAGTGGATCTTAAAAGTTATATCACACTCAAACCTTTTTTTTTGTAACTGTGTATAGTGATGGGTTAACAAGATTTATTGTGATGATCATTTCCCAATATATACAAACATCGAATCATTACGTTGTATACCTGAAACAAATATATCACTTAGCCCTCAAAAAAAAAAAAAAAGCAGAAGAAAAGCAGACATTTGGCAAGAAAGTTAAGCAAAATGCTTGTATAATAAATTAAGCAAAAAGAAAAAGAGGCAGCGGCAGGATGGTGGGTGGCGGCGGGAAACGCAAGCCTGGCGGGGAGGGGCCGCAGTGTGAAAAAGCAGCTGCCGTGCAGAAGAGTAAATCCTGTGCAGCTGACGTCCCCAGTGACCTGCGAGAAAAAGTAGAACGTCATTCCAGGCTTTCTCTGCCTGAAGATTTCTATCACTTCTGGAGGTTCTGTGAAGGTCTTGGTCCTGAGAAGCCAGCTGATTCACTTTCTGCAAACCTTGGACTTCGGTTAGTAGGCCCTTATGATATCCTGGCCGGGAAACAGAAAATGAGGAAGTCAGCAAGCCTGAATTGTAATCTCCACTGGAGATTTTACTATGATCCTCCCGAGTTCCAGACCATTTTTGTTGAAGATAATAAAACTCAGTTCCACATGGGGTATTTCAGGGATTCTCCTGATGAACTTCCAGTACTTGTTGGTAGAAATGAAGCAAAGAAAAGCTGTACAATTGTTCAAAATGGAGATAACATGTTTGCTGCAAATTATTTTTGATGAAAAAACTTAAAGAAGTAACAAATAAGAAGAAAACTAGTCTTCTGAAAAACATAGATGAGAAGCTCACAGAAGCAGCCCAAGAACTGCGGTTCTCCCTGAAACAGAAGCACGAAGATGCGACAGAGAGATAAGAGGGTTGTGGCAAAGACCTTTCACCGGGCAGGCTTGGTTGTCCCAGTGGATAAGAATGATGTTGGGTACCGAGAGCTCCCTGAAACAGATGCCAGCCTCAGGAGGATCTGCAGGACCATCGCCAGTGCGCCCAGTGATGACAAGAGACTCAGGGCGTTTGCTCCTGTTCGGGAAATGGTGACGTTCATGCAGTTTGCTAAGGATGAATGCGATTATGGGGTGCGGCTAAAGCTGGGGACCGACCTCTTCTGTCATGGTTCCCAGTATTTTCATGAAGTTGCTGGACAGCTTTTATCTCTTGCATATAATCTGTTGAAGAGGAATCTCTTTGCAGAAATTATTGAAGACCATCTGGCACACAAAAGTACAGAGGACGTGGACAAGCTCGCAGCATGAGTGCAGTGGCCTTTCTTTGGTGTACAGTACTTCAAAGCATTAGTATTAGATGTGATTTTTTGTTTTTAAGAAATACAGAAAATAAATCGATGGAAACACTTGCTTAAAATTTTTATTAAGAAAAAAAAAGAAAAAGAAAAGAAAAAGAAACCAATTTGTAGGCCTGGGAGCTGCCTAGAGGTGTGGCAGCCAGCAAAGATTCCCATCAGTATGTTTATCTTAATCTCCTTGAGAATAAGAAATACATGTTAGAATGGGTTAATTTCTTTTAGATTTAAACAAATCACCTCCCAATTTGCTGGACTTAAAAAAAAATTGTAATTTTGGGAGGGAGGAACCCCTCCAGGTCTATGACAAAACTTTTGCTTTCTAAAAGCAGAGGAAACACTTGAAATGTTAACAGAATTTATCTCTAGGGAGTGGAAATAGAGATTATTCCCCACTTCCCCGCTTTTCTGTATGTTATAGATTGTCAGTAAAGAGAAAGTATTATTCTTATAATGCAAAGCTTTATTTAAACATTTCTATATCATGAGCTCAAAAGAGTCTCCATCTGCAGATTTATAAAATAACACAAAATTAATTAAAGCATGAGGCTCCTTTGACTACGTTAAGTGCAAATAGAGGAAAAAAATCATTGTTCATTTGCATGGTTATGGGTCACTTTTTGATTTTCCAAGTTTTTTATAATGAGCATTTTTTATAATTAGAAAAAAATGCATTCTTTTAAAAGGGCAGTAGTGTTCATTGGGAAACTATCAGCAACATATATGCCTGTTGGAAGTTTCGTTCACTTCATTAAAAACATAGCCTAATCTAGTTTTGGCTACTCTAAGAATATGATTATGTTGTAAATTATATATGTATAGTATGAAAAGAAAATAGTCTATTTTTCCAGTATTTAAAAAAAATTTAATTTAGAGGCTTAATAAATCAGGATCACTTACCTTTAAATGTGGGTGTGTTAGAATAATTGCTTGACTTTGGATCTGGGAAATGCTAGTTGCTTCTGTACATCAAGTAAAACATTAACTTTTTGATTTTTTTTGCAGCAGAATTGAGGCAGACTGCTGGCATTTTGAGAGCTTGCAAGGAAAATGAAGCTCCCTATTTTCATAGCAGATGCATTCACAGCAAAAGCCTTTCGTGGGAATCCTGCTGCTGTTTGCCTCCTAGAAAATGTAAGTAGTATTTAGTTTTGAAGTACAGTGGCTGAAATTTTAGATTCCTGTAGAACCAAGTATTTCTTAAAAAAAAAAAAATCAGACCCACTTGTTTGTTTACCTCTTGGGTTTATGTTCTTTGTCGATGACATCAGCAATGTTCATCTCTGCAAGTTGATTTTGACCAAATTGTATGATGAGACTGTTACACCTAGATGCTTAGTTTTAGAAATGAAGATTCATGTAAAGAAGAACTAAAGTCAATTAAAAAAAAAAAGAACTAGAACTCCCTTAGTCGCCATTGGGTTTTTATTTAGTTAGCACCAAATGCAGAGGAAAATGAAATTAGATGAGTTTTATGGGACAGGAAGTGGCTGATACTACGTTTAGCATAAAAAATTCTAGCTGAATAACTTTAACCTTGCCTATAGTTCAGACAATTAGAAATTCTTTTCAGGACCAAGGAAATAATATATTTTGCAAGGGATTAAGTAATTTAGGAGAAAGGAGGAATTAAGCTCTAAGATAGGGAGAACCCAGTTTACTGAAAGTCTCATTTTAAGAGTGGCTTTCGATTAGATAAGTATTAACAGAATAGTTAAATATTCCTTGACCTTAGCTGGTTTGTGCTGTTACCTGGATATTAGGAAACAAAGCCAAGGTACATTTCCACTCAGAGCAGTTACTATAAGAGTAGATTATCTGAGAATTACTTCAGGAACACTGTAAGCAATTGATGCTCTTAACTAAGTCTTATTGAGTTGGGCCAGGTGTGCACTGGGGCCTTGGAGTGCAGTGAATGCCAAGCTGGCTGTATATTAAAACCACCTGAGGTGCTTAAAAATTCTTACGCCCAGGCTGCGTCCTGACCAACCACAACAGAGTCTATGGGGGTGGGACCCAGGCAGTGCTGTTTTAAAATCTCCCCAAGTGATTTGAGTATGCAATCAAGATGGAGAATGGCTGAGATTTTACTGAGACAGGTGAGTATTGTTAATCGAGTCTTTGGTCTACTTATTTTCTCCCTCAGATGGGGCAGCAAGATGGTGACCCAGAGTCCTCATCTTACCTTGGTGATGAATTGATTATGCAGCCTTGTAGCTGGCATTTTCTAACCACAAAACGCAGACAGAAATAAAGCTAAAAGGCTTTATTTATAAGAGCTTGGTAGTATTAGTGAGAGAGTATTTAACAGCCAGATTCTAAATTGTGAACTTTCTTAGGAAACAATCTGGCAAATATAACCTCACGTGAAGGAATTGTGGAATTGACTAAACCTGCCTGTCGAGAATCAGTATACTTGCCTCATGAATTTTGAAAAAAGTTTTGAGTGATTTATGTACTCGGTTTTCACCAGATGACAAGAATTAGTATTATTCCTCAGTTTACTCCTTTTTACCTCCAGAACACTTGCTATACTCCAGACTTAGGATACCTCTTTCTCTCTGTATATGTGTGTGTATATGTGTGTGTGTGTGTGTGTGTGTGTATCTCCATTAAATATATTTTGCATGTGATTTAAATGTTTGGCAAAACTAGAAAATAAAATTTTAAGCAAAAACTTAGTATAGTTCAAAGCAATATACTTGAGTATGACTGGAAAAGAGAAAAAGATGAGGAAATCCATGACCCAGGGATGCTCTTTACAGAGTCTCTCAATTCACTTCTTTGGGACTTGGACCTGTGAGACCAGGCTCATTTAATGGCCTAGATGAATAGATATCTAAAGATAAGTTTGCTAGTTTTCTGTTCTGTGGACATGAGAATCCTGCTCTCCTAGAGGTTCATTTAGCACTTTCCCCAGTGTATAATCAAGAAAAATTATAATGGAAGTTTAAACTGTTTTGTTTCTGCCCTTGGATTCTTTTACCCATGGCTGGAGACAGTGGACTCTTTAAACACCTACAGAGAACACAAGTGAACTCAGGAAAATGTCAGAGACAAATAAGTGCTAGACCTTAAAATGCCGACCCCAACTCAGTAGGCATTTAGCCTGTCATTATGCATTCTACAAATATTTGTTGACATCTCACATGTATCTGGCTCCAGGGTAAGAACGGGAGGTACAGAGATTAGTAAGTTTGCCTGTCCTTGAGGTGCTCAGAGTCTAGCGGGGTAAGTAGACATGTAAACCTGATCCTTGTCCTCTAGTCACCACAGAGGCTGAAAGACCCAAAAGTGCCAGGTACCATGGGGACTCAGAGCACGGAACAACACTGGATTTTATGGGGGAGAAAATACTTCAGATTTTAAGTGCAGGCCTTCTTTTTCATTTAAAAAATTTATTTTTGGGGGAGGGTAATTTATTTGTTTACTTTTAGAAGAGGTACTGGGTATGGAACCCAGGACCTTGTGCACACTAAGCATGTGCTCTACCTCTTGAGCTATACCCTCCTCCCCTTTTTCATTTTGTTTTGTTTAAATTTATTTAAAATTTGACTGAGATGAGGCTAACCACAGAAAAACTGGGTGGACAGACGAAAGACTAGGTAATTGCACTTTGAGCTTTTTGAATCTTGATAAAAGAGCGCTGGACAGAAGGTGAAACCATATTCCCAGAGCTTCTATAATATTCTAAAGTTTTGTTTTGGTTTCCTTTCTAAACAAGTTCATTTAAAAAATTTTCACATAAGGGACTTTTAACCCAGTATGTTAGGTGAAAACAAAAACAGATAAAGCACTAAATGGAACATGAGACAGATATTTGAAAAAATATTTTAAACCTTAAAAAAACTGATGATTGTCCTCAAATGCCTGACAATTGGACAATAAAGACTATGTACAGACGTGGAAAATGCATAGAAATAATATTTTAAACAGTAAAATAGATATATTACAGTGATAGCTGTGTAAAAAACTGAAGGAACTGACCAACTATTGGAATAGGTCAGAGGGCTATGGTAATCATAAGAGTAGTGCTGTATTATTCTGTGAACCAGCTTTAGTATTTAGTGAAAACGACATAACAGGGGTAGGGAGGCCATATTTATTCTCCTTTATATTGTAACAAAGCCTTAAGGTTTTTTGGTGGTGGTTGTTCCTGTTTGTGTGTTTG